>NC_139582.1:10336606-10459106 GCF_946808225.1 Silurus aristotelis
TCACAGATATAAATGTTAATGTCTAATGAAAGTATTATAATATTTAAAGTACTCATAGCTCATTACATATATATTTTCCACACTGCAAAAAAGTAAATTTTACAATTTAATCTTTTTTTTTTTTAAACGATTAAGATGGCAATTTTCTTGAATTTTTTTCGTACAATAGTAGTTATTTTACAATATTATTTCAAGTATCTCACACACACAACTCAAAACTTAATGAAACTGTAATGAGTAGTGTACAATGTTTTGCTCAGTTTGTTAAAACAAAAGAAAATATTAATTAAAAAATATATTTTTATTAATATTAATTTCTGCCAAATATGTTAAGGTTTTCATCAAAAACATCTGCATAAATATAGCAAATCTTTCTTGATGCACCACTCGTGCTTCTTAAAATTTTTTCATAAAATTAAATTATTTTTATTTAAGTGAGTGGGACGGACACTGCGAGATCTGAAGTAGTCCTTATTAACATCAAACATTTGTTATTGTCTTCTATATATCAGTGCTTATATCATCAGCCAGTTGATCTATGTTTCATTGCTCCCTTCCTTTCATCTCATCTCACACACTGCACTCTGTAGAGGAGGTAAACTAAGCGATGCAGCGCAGGAGTGTGACGTCAGAAAGCAACACCAGGCTGCAGTTTATCATGGCAGATTGTTATGAGATCTGACAAGATCCAGGGGCTCTGTCTCAGGGGTAAAGCAGCGATGTGCAACCCGTCAGGTTAACAGACCCACCTCTGATCTGTCCCTCCCTCCACACACACACACACACACACACACACACACACACACACACACACACACACACACACACACACACGCACACATATACAGTCGATATTGGTTGTAGCCTGGAGGCTGGCTGTGACTCCCAGCTGTGTTTTTGCTCCGTGTCGGTGCGATCAAAGCAATACAAGGAACAATGGGAGCGCTGCTCCACTGATCCGCTGCACAACAGCACACCTGCCCACATGTCAATCACGGCCAGGTGACGTATATCTATATGTGTGTGTGTGTGTGTGTGTGTGTGTGTGTGTGTGTGTGTGTGAGTGAGTGTGCGCCCGTGGTGTGCGTTCATGCCTGCTTCTCCTTTTTTAGCTCCTTCCTGCTTCCTTTTTCTGTCTGGTTCGAATGTCACCGTTGCTTAGTTTCCTATCGTCATCTATTAAGTGTGGACCAGATCAAGGGGGCGGAGTTTGGATCCTCAGCTGTACCTAGAAAGCCTAAGAAAAGCATGCTACTAAAAATGACTTGTGTTTAACAAAGCCATGATATTAAATTAAAGACATGAATGAGATTTTTGGTTTTCTGCTGCAACGAAAACATACACATCATTAGAAGGATACGCTGAGCAAGCACTTATCCTGATTAGTGCTTAAGTCAGTATATCTGATTGTACAAAATGACATTTTATTGATTTAGAAATGTACATTTAGAATTTCTTTTAGAAACTTTTAATTGTCGTTCTCCTTTCAGTTGTTGCCCTGTGATGCATTTGAGCAGAATGATTATATTACAGTCCAAATCCATACTCATAGTTGCTTCAATAACTAAGTGGGTTTATGCCAGTGCATTTAAAAAAAAAAGTTTTTTGTCAAAGTTTTTATAAAGATTTGAAGAACCAGTCATCACATGTGATGAATCACTTGAGATTTATGCTGCAGGTAATTGGCAAATAGTCAGCAATAATCATGATTAATAAAGTAAATGGACACAGTTAGTGATCACAAGATTTGTATGTGGTTTTTGAATATCCCAATCCACATTTAGTCCCCATGTACTATTATAATAACCTTCACTCTTCTAGGAAAGATGTTCCACTAGATTGTGGAGTGAGCTTGTGAAGAATCATGCTCATCAGCTACAAGGGCATTAGTAAAGTGAAGTACTGATGTAGGGTGGAGTAGTCCTGGGGTTCAGTTAGCATTCCAATTTATCCCCAAGGTGTTCAGTAGGGTTGAGGTCAGAGCTTTATACCAGACCACTCAAGATCTTCCACTCCAACTCAGGCAAACTATATATTCAAAAAGCTTTCTTTGTGAACAGGAGCATTGTCATACCGCAATAGGTTTGGGTATCCTAACCTATACTAACATACAATCGTGTGTCTTCAAGTTTGTGTTAACACTTTGTGTAAAAATGGCATACAGCTAATAAAAGTCAGGTGCGCCAATACTTCTGTCCATTTAATGTACATCCTTCTGTTTAGTTGACGTGAATGAAGCTTAATGACTCTTTTTCATTCTTATAACACCTTTATTATGCAGAAATGTCAATACTTTTCATTCATATTCCTCTGATTTCCTGAGGAAGAGTTCTAGTCACAGTGACATGTGCACAGCTGGTTGCAAGAAGGCCTCCAGATTGCAAGAGCAAACAGAGTGTGTATGTTCATGGAAGAGTAATAAGTCAACATGGAAAAAGTCACCCACCCAAAAGTAACTCATTAAATCATCTGCCTCTTTCTCTCTCGCTCTCTCTCTCTCTCTCTCTCTCTCTCTCTCTCTCTCTCTCTCTCTCTCTCTCTCTTTCTCTCTCTCTCTCTCTCTCTCTCTCTCTCTCTCTGTTTTTGACTCTCAGAGTTTGACTTCTCGCCTGTCCTCTGTCTCAGCCTGCTCTGACTCCACAGATACCCTTTACATGCCTTATTTAAGTGGCCCAGAGACCTGGCTTCTATCCAAGCGCATGGGTCATTTATCTTTCTTCTCCATCCACTCCTTCAGCTTTTGTCCCTTGCACAGCCAAAGCCGAAGCCTGATATTGCGTTTCGGGCTCCATTGTCCTTCACGGAACAGGTGGGTGTCTTAATGTGGGGTCCTGCGAGCGCTGGCGGCAGAAGGCAGACTTTTCGGCCCACACTTTAATAAAGCGCTCATGCTTGCAATGCCTCCACAATGCCTGCGTGCAATCGGCGCGGCTGTACAGTAAGGTCTCGTCCCTTTTCTCACAGGAGTCTGGCTACTTTGGGATCAGGTTCATCACTAGCGAAATTGCAGGGTGTCTTTTTCACTAGGCTTTTATTGTGAGATGGGTATTTAGACTCTTTAAGATGCTAATGGCTTAAATTTTTTGAGGCTCAGAAGTTTTTACTCTCAGAGTCGAGAAGTAGTTGGGATGGAGGGGGCTGGGCTGTTATGAAAACAAAACAAAACCAAACAAAAAAAAAAAAACAGACCCAGTGCTCCTTTCCCTTCTTTTTATAGGCTTGAACAAAAGGGGACAAGGTTGCTTTCAGGCCATCTGTGCTTTGCGTTCCGGAGTGTAATTTAATGTGTACTTTCATTTTAAGATGAATCCACCGTGTACCGTTGTGTGGTTTGGTTAGGCAGAATGGAGGCCAGATCGGTTTTCTCTGTCTTTAAAGGAAGCCTGGGAGATTAAGTAGGTTGATTGTGTCCCTTTCACCATCAGAATTACGGCTAGTAACCTTAGCCTGCACTGTCTACCACTGGGTTCAGGGATGCAGAGATACATGGGCACTCTCTTAATGTCATCTGCCAGATTGCGTTTCCTTATTGCTATTCTGACTTAACTGCAAGACGAAAGACTCCAGAGCAGGCTGGAGAAATGTTTAAAGTACTCTAAAGTACACTATAGAGTTTGTAATAAGAAATAAATTCCAAGACATTGATGTATTAAAATTGTTTTTCAATTGTTTTTTATTTCATAATTATTGAAAAACTCTTTCGAGGATAATATGTAAAAACATTAATGTTGCAATTAAGGTTCTACAAGGCATTATGCATTATGGTATAACTATTTCTAACTATGCATCGCAGTGAGAGATATGCAGTGCTCTTTATGCATTATTAAGTGTTAATAGAAGTAGTCTGCTTTAGATAACAGATCGTTAATAAAAAACACTAAAAACACTAAAAGCTTGTTAAATCAGCTTGCATACTGCATTACGTTTGATTATAGACACACACAGACATATTGTGGGTCTATTTTCTTTCTTTTTTCTATTTCTGTCTTTCAAACTGTTTATTTTTTGCAGCATGTAGTTTCAAACATCACATAATAGAAATTAACAAAATCCTTATAAATGATATTAAGAAGTATAGACAATTGAGTTATAAGCTATAGTGTGAGATGTCAATGAAGGGATAAAAAGATTTAATTGATTAACAAACCTACAGATTTTAATTTTCAGATTTGCCATTATTGGTGAAAAAAAAAATAGAATCATCATAATAAAAATGTATGATAAAAACATTGTTAACGACTTGTAGCACTGTACTGTAGCAACACAACCATTTGATTTGAATTGTGTTCTTAGAAAACAATTAAAATGATACACAGTTGTGTTGCACTTGCTCATGCCTTACTTCCACTTTGCTTTTCTGAGAGTTTGGTGATTGTATCGACATATTTGTTCCTCTGTCTGCCGCCTGCGCCTGTGAGTGTTAGTAAAATTGTCATTTCTGCACAGGCACCACAGAGGGCACCTGAGTAAAAAGAACGAGCCCTGGAGTGGCATTTGGATGATTGACAGCTAATTTGTGTAGCTTGGCCTGCAGGTTTGTGGACAAGAAAACACCTTTACAGAGCAAAAGAAACAAAAACAAAGAGTGACAGAAAAACAGTGTCAGTAAATATGACTTTCAACTGTTTGTTAGTTGTTGTTTTTTTTGCATTGTGCTAGTATAATAGAAGTGACTTTGGGTGTCTGAGTGTATTAGTCAAATTTAGCAAATTTTGACTAATACCAATGACTGATTGAAATGTCGGAATCTTTCTGTAAAGCTTTCATTTTGTACACATTAATTGCAGCAATTATTCCACAACTGTGGTGCCCTTTTATAGTCCAGTGATATTTGGTTTACAAATCTATATGTAATGTAAAGTAAAATACCTATTTAAATATAAGTACAGTGTGCTTCACAACAGCTTGTGTGCAAATTTTACTTCACTACATCGAAATGCTTAATATCTTTCTATTTACCCAACAACATTTCAGAAACAAACATGCTGTTCATCACTACTTTGAATTAGACAAATAATCTGAGATAACAGGGAACCTGTGAAAAGAACCTCACAGTTAAGTTGAGTTTATGACAATAGAAAACTACCTCTTTAGAGGTTTTGATGCTCAGTAGAATGAAATATTGAATTGCGTCAATTATTTAAATGTAGTTCTCATAGATATTCATTTAAAAGCAATTCATTTTGTACTTTTAATCAAGTAAAAATGGAAATAGATTTTTTAAATTTTTATTGGAGTAATAATTAAGCAGATTCTTTTTAACATTGCTCAAGTAAGATATTTGCATTAATGTGTAAATGTACAGTAGGTTAATATAAACTTGTACAAATTCAACCCTGTGGAATGTTTTAAATAATTAGAACATACTGGAAAGTTTGGCAGGAAGTTGCATCACCCTGGAGTTACATTTTCTGGTTACAGGGGGGAAAAAAAGGAAAAGAAAACATTATACATTTTCATTTAAAGTATAAATGACAATTTCACTTTGATGGAAAAACTCTGTTACCTGGATTATACATAAAAACTTATAATAATTTAAAATACAAAATAAAAGTGTAAGTAAATCATTAAAATTTATATAATGTCCTCATGCCAGTAGTTTGGATGGCAGTTATTTTTTGTTAAATCCCATAGTGCAAAAAATGTTGAGTAAAGTGTGAGCATTTTTATAAATTAAAAAAATTCTTAAACAGGTAATTTATGTTTTCTTAAATACGATATTTGGAAAATTATTGAAATTCTGAAATCATTAAAAAATAAGTTGCACAGTTCCATTGACAGTGCTTCTCACTGGTCTCAGGAGCACTGCACATTTATAATTAACCTGAGTGTGATGAACAGCAACACGGAGGGCGACAGGTCCTGTCCACATGAATATGTATGTGTGCGGTGTAAATAGGCATTGGCCCCTTTTAGTCACCCCGGAATCGTGGGAAGCGAGATGTAGGTCCCGATAGCACTGTTTAGGGCGCTCTTACTGTGATAGCTGCAGTTTTTTCCAGCATTACCAAATGGACTTGGAAAAAAGAAGATAGCGTAGATCATGATACAAGCATTAGCTGTCTTTTCCAGCATGTCGTAATGGGTTTAGAGAGATCCCGTAGGTCTAATGCTCCTGAAGAACGCAGGCATATATTTGTTTGACGGTTATTTTAAGACTTTACAAAGAAACGACATGAAGACAGTTTTATTTGGGATGAGAACCTTGTTTAGACTGTAAATATGGTAGCAATCATGACGCCCAAACATATCCCACATCCATTAGGTTAATGTTTAATCTGTGAATGATGGGAAAGTTTTATTCTAACAGCCGTATTTTAGCATTCATTAGGCATTTAAATGCATAGGTAGTGCTTTTTGAGGTGCTCATATCAATTCATCAGTAACAGTAAGTTACTCATATACTTAATTTATGGTTGTAAAATAAATAAATAATTGAAAAAAAACAACAGGTTATGCTTAGATGTCTTTCTATTAAACACAGATTTACTGAAATCCAATTATTAATCTGCACCAACAGGGAAATAATATGTAAATAATATATAAAGTCCCTTTTTCTTTGCATTTTGCAACAAATTTAAATATTAGCAAGACTCCAGGAACAGTGATATGAATTTGAAACTCAAGTATAACACTGATTAAAGGCAGTAAGGCATACTGAAAGTACATACTATACATTATAATGAACATAAGTCTATAAACAAGGCCAAGTGCTAAGCTGTGTAAATATAGTGCATGTAAGTTGCTCTGGATAAGGGCATCTGCCACTGGACTAAAATGTAAAATGTATATTTATAATGTATTCAAACATACAAAACACTAAAGCTACAAGTATACAGTAGTAGCCTCTATATGAATAATCTGCTTTCTCTTTTTAAGGTTGCTAAAAGTCATTTCAGGTTCATAATGAATCATTTTATTGTGAACCACCACAATTTTAAGGTAAAACATACTGAACGGATGTCTTGCTTTTTGCTCTTTTGACCCTCTTACTGAATCAGCTTGCACGTTTTTTTGCTTTTTCTCAAACATATTTCATAAATTAGGGTCACAGATGCAGGGTTCTCTGTATAATTTTGAACCATTTTGGGATTTAGGCTAAACTTATCTTTCTATGTATATTGTCCAGCTGCCTTTTAGCAACAAATATGACAGCCCCCCAAAAAAGTGCTGAAGGTGTCAAAAAAGCTAACTACTAGCAGCTTTTGCAGCTAGTAATGAAACTAAATTGTAGTTGCTGCTTAGTTCTTTAGACTGTCCAACTCTCTACCTTTTGCATCTGTACATCCTGCACAAGCAGGGGTTGTGGAAAAAAAAAGTATGCTAATGCTAGCACCAACACCATTACACTTGTCATGTTTTAGACCACTAACTAGCTGAACCAAGTCTTTGTTATGACTGCTGTGTGTTGTGGAACTTTGAGTTCATGTTTCTGTGTCTACACTGGAAAATATGGCATTGAATGCTGGAAAATAGTGAGTTAGGAAAGAAGCTTATAACTGTGCTAGCAATAACAACATCCCCCTGTGATGTCAGTGTGACCAGAAAACTGCTAACCTCTCGGAGAATATAATGAATAATGAGCACAACTCAGCAAACACATCACAAGTATTTCAGTATAAACATATTTCATGTGTTTCATTGTGTTGCTTTAAGCATATAAAATTTGTAGCTGAGTTAAAAATCTATTTGTCTGTTAGTTTCTGAGCCAGATTAATGTTTAGTGTGCTGGCGGTTTATCTGTGTTTATGAAGCATATAGCATGCGGCGTACAGACCGGATCTGCCTTTTGGCGTTAACCCTCATTAAAAGCTCGACTCCTTTATCACATAATCAATCTGTATGTAGTAAAAAACAGCAGATGGGATTGACTGAGCTGCATATGCTTTATAGCTGCGCTGACTTGAGCATACTCAATGTCACCGGTCATTGATAAAGTCCTAACCAGGGTTAGTTACAGCTGGACTTCATAACTGCCGTGTTGTGTGTGTGTGTGTGTGGGTGTTTGAGGTGTAAGGCTGCTAGAACATTGCATAAACATTTTGATTGTGTTGTAAAATTTCTGTCTCTTCTGTTCGGGCACTTGGTTATCCACGTGGATTGAAAGAGTGTTCTGAGGAAAAAAAAAAAAATGTGAGAGGAAAGAAAGGAAATATATCGGGACAAATATGTAAACTTGCTCACCTGACTGTGACTACTTTTTTGTTTTTTGCTTATTGTCTTTTTTTCTGGTTTCTCTCTGTGTGTGTGTGTGTGTGTGTGTGTGTGTGTGTGTGTGTGTGTGTGTGTGTGTGTGTGTGTGTGTGTGTGTGTAGTTGGGGGGGTTAGAGAGAGAGAGAGAGAGAGAGAGAGAGAGAGAGAGAGAGAGAGATAGATAGATAGATAGATAGATAGATAGATAGATAGATAGATAGATAGATAGATAGATAGATAGATAGATAGATAGATAGATAGATAGAGTGAGGAAAATAAGTATTTGAACACCCTGCTATTTTGCAAGTTCTCCCACTTAGAAATCATGGAGGGGTCTGAAATTGTCATCGTAGGTGCATGTACACTGTGAGAGACATAATCTAAAAAACAAAATCCAGAAATCACAATGTATGATTTTTTAACTATTTATTTGTATGATACAGCTGCAAATAAGTATTTGAACACCTGAGAAAGTCAATGTTAATATTTGGTACAGTAGCCTTTGTTTGCAATTTCAGAGGTCAAACGTTTCCTGTAGTTTTTCACCAGGTTTGCACACACTGCAGGAGAGATTTTGGCCCACTCCTCCACACAGATCTTCTCTGGATCAGTCAAGTTTCTGGCCTGTCGCTCCCTTCAAAGATTTTCTATTGGGTTTAGGTCTGGAGACTGGCTAGGCCACACCAGAACCTTGATATGCTTCTTACAGAGCCACTCCTTGGTTATCCTGGCTGTGTGCTTCGGGTCATTGTCATGTTGGAAGACCCAGCGTCGACCCATCTTCAATGCTCTAACTGAGGGAAGGAAGTTGTTCCCCAAAATCTCGCAATACATGGCCCCGTTCATCCTCTTCTTAATACAGTGCAGTTGCCCTGTCCAATGTGCAGAAAAACACCCCCAAAGCATGATGCTACCACCCCCATGCTTCACAGTAGGGATGGTGTTCTTGGGATGGTACTAATCATTCTTCTTCGTCCAAACACGTTTAGTGGAATTATGACCCAAAAGTTCTATTTTGGTCTCATCTGACCACATGCCTTTCTCCAATGACTCCTCTGGATCATCCAAATGGTCATTGGCAAACTTAAGACGTGCCTGGACATGTGCTGGTTTAAGCAGGGGAACCTTCCGTGCCATGAATGATTTCAAACCATGACGTCTTAGTGTATTACCAACAGTAACCTTGGAAACGGTGGTCCCAGCTCTTTTCAGGTCATTGACCAGCTCCTCCCATGTAGTTCTGGGCTGATTTCTCACCTTCCTTAGGATCATTGAGACCCCACGAGGTGAGATCTTGCATGGAGCCCCAGTCCGAGGGAGATTGACAGTCATGTTTAGCTTCTTCCATTTTCTAATGATTGCTCCAACAGTGGATCTTTTTTCACCAAGCTGCTTGGCAATTTCCCCGTAGCCCTTTCCAGCCTTGTGGAGGTGTACAATTTTGTCTCTAGTGTCTTTGGGCAGCTCTTTGGTCTTGGCCATGTTAGTAGTTGGATTCTTACTAATTGTATGGGGTGGACAGGTGTCTTTATGCAGCTAACGACCTCAAGCAGGTGCATCTAATTTAGGATAATATATGTAGTGGAGGTGGACATTTTAAAGGCAGACTAACAGGTCTTTGAGGGTCAGAATTCTAGCTGATAGACAGGTGTTCAAATACTTATTTGCAGCTGTATCATACAAATAAATAGTTAAAAAATCATATATTGTGATTTCTGGATTTTTTTTTAGATTATGTCTCTCACAGTGGACATGCACCTACGATGACAATTTCAGACTCCTCCATGATTTCTAAGTGGGAGAACTTGCAAAATAGCAGCGTGTTCAAATACTTATTTTCCTCACTGTAGATAGATAGATAGATAGATAGATAGATAGATAGATAGATAGATAGATAGATAGATAGATAGATAGATAGATAGATAGATAGATAGATAGATAGATAGATAAGTATACATGAAATGTGTAAGTCAAAGAGAGAGAGAGATGACATCATTGCTTATACTGGGCAATTTGGCTTTATGTATTATGTCCGTGTATTCACATAGTTAAAAGAGCAGAGGCACACCTCCATCAATTTAAATTATAAATAATAAATATTAAATTTTACATGATCACTAATTACAGATATATGAACTTAAAAAACCCACTTTAAAACACACCACAACACTTTATTTAAATAGTATTAGACTAGATACAATACATTCTGTCAAGAAAGCATCTAAGCAAGCTTTAAAAGCTGTGAGGGAACCATCATCACCGAGCATGCCAACTACATTTAAACAACAAATCAGCATTTCATGACTGTGGTTTTCCACAATCACAGTCCACTCTTTCTTCTAGTGTGCTTTTTGGCATAAAGACAAAGTCTTTAATTCATGGTGTTTTATTTATTATTTTTTTTTATTACTTATATTTCTTTAAATAACATCAAATAGGGTTGTATGTTAGCAAAAAAACAATCAGTGCAAAATAAATCTGGACTGAGGTGTTCTTTGTTTCAACAGTTAAACATTACATGAGAACTCAGTGCATACATACACCAACAGACAACTGACCCTATCATGATCTTTATCCTTATCATCACTACAAATTTAGTCCTTGTATTTTCAACATGATTCGAAAAATGTTCCAGTACACTGCTTCATGAGGTGTTCCAAATGGTTTATAGAAGGTCTAATACCATATAAAGTGGAATTGTATATTTAAAACATCTTTTCCCTTAGCTACAATCACAGATATCCACTGTTTGTGCTTTCATTGTGGACCTTCATATTTTAGAATCATTTTATATATTTATATACAGTATATTTATAATATATATATAAATCATCTGCATGCGTGTCATCCTCATAAGGGGTCTCGACCTGACTGCAGTTCGTCTTCGTAACCAACTTGGGTGGGCAAATGTTCACATTCGATGGGGTCTGGCACTTTGGAGAGCTGTTCTCTTCACGGATAAATCCCGGTTTTCACTGTACAGGGCAAAATGCCCCCCAACCCCCTTCCCCCCCCCCCCCCCCCCCGGACCCTCCAATACAGTAAAACTGCACATTTTAGAGTGGCCTTTCATCGTGGCCAGCCTAAGGCACACCTGTGCAATAATCATGCTGTCTAATCAGCATCTTGATATGCCACACCTGTGAGGTGGATGGATTATCTCGGCAAAGGAGAAGTGCTCACTAACACAGATTTAGACAGATTTGTGAACAATATTTGAGAGAAATAGGCTTTTTGTGTACATAGAAAAAGTCTTAGATCTTTGAGTTCAGCTCATGAAAGATAGGGGGCAAAAAAAAGTGTTTCATTTATAATTTTGTTCAGTGTATATATGTATTTATATATTAGTATATAGTTAAATAGTAAATATAGTAAATAGATAAAATTTAAATAACCTAGACATTTTGATAACCAAGAAACTATTTCTTTTATTATATTAGACACGTTTTAATGTGACAAGATATACAAAAATTGTTTAGTATTTATATCCAGAGCTTTTTATGGAAAGTTATTGCGTTTATGCTGACATCATGGTTCCAGTTAAAATAAAATGTAAAAAAGCTTTGTTTTTCATTTCCCAGACTAGTTTTGTAATCTTACGAATGATGAATTTACCATGCTGAGGTTCACACTACATTTTAACTAGTGTCATACATCGATTGGGACATGAGAACCAAGTATCATCTTACCTGGTTATAGAGACAGCAGGACTGACCCAGGTAAGGTTATCTGTCATGATAATCTACCCTCCTGTCCACATAACTCAAATTCCTCCATGCTATCAACTCCCCGAGCAGCCATCTTCAACATCACGCAGCATCTCATGATGCCATAAAACATCTCCAGCAGTTCAAACTGACAAGTGTGATGCACAGTATACACATGATCTAGGAGTTTTTATGTCCGTTTATGAGAAGAAGGCTGATCATTGTTTGATTCTACAAGATATATTAATGTAATTCTAGCCAGAGTTCTACATTTCTGTAACTTTACTCTGTAACAGTGTCAGGAGGTTGTAATTAAATATGAATGCAGATTCAAGAGATTTATTTTCCTGGGATAGATTGTAAGGAAATTGAAAAAGTAAGCCATTATGAGACAAGATCACGTTTTATTTTCCAGGTTCCACCAAAATGAAATGAATTGAGAACACAAAAATGGCACAGCGTTCAAAACAAAAAATCGAAATAAAATTATGTCACTAACTGTAATCAAGTGTTAAATAAAAGAAAAAATCCCTTTTCCTCTTTCTCATTTCAAATCCATTCATTCATGCATTCCATCTCTCTTTTCTGTCTCTCTCTTTCACTGTCTCTCTCTCTCTCTCTCTCTGTCCTTCTATCTGTCCCTCGGTATTGCATGACAACATTTCGAGATTGCGGCCTCGTATTGCTCTCTGATTCAGAGTAATTGGGTGGTGCCTGGGGTTAATGCGTTCAGCGCTATTAATGAAAACATTCACTTGTAAGTGGCACTGTATGAAACGGAGCTCGCTCTCAATAGGGCCCCTCACAGAGAGCCGACTCGTCCAGCTCGGCCCTTTATCAGTGAGAGCTGAAGCGTGAATTTCAGCCCAGAAAGGCTGTGCATGGTTATATTCAGTGCCTGAATAAACCAACCTTTTCTTCTGCTTCTTCTTCTTTTTTCTTTCTTTTTTTTTTTTTTTAAGAAAATCTTTTGAGTATGAAAGGTAAGTGAAAGCACAGGCAAAAGGAATTGTTGTAATGAAAGGACCTTTTTTATTTCACATAAGCACATAGATTGGCGTGCAAAGTTTGCATCAACCCCATGGGTTCTGAATGTTAAAATAAAAAAACTATATATATAAAAAAAAAAAAAAACATAAAAAAAGTGACTTAACCATAACTTAGAATGTTATTTATACTGAAGTGGTTTGGGTAGTTTATAGTTTTAAAATTCCTAAAAGGATTTTTTTTGTTTGTTTTAGGTATCACATAGACAGAATTTCAGAGATTTTAATTAACAGTTTTAACAAAGAATAAAATGGAGAATTGTTTGCTTATGGTTCGTTAAAATATAACACTTTTACGGAAAAAAATGTCATGGAAATCGAAACCTCTGTGACACTGTTCAGGATGCAGTAAATGCAGTAAATATGTCACACAGCGACACATGAGCACACTTCCAAGTTAATGAACGCAGTCTGTTTTTTTTCCTGTGAGCTTGATATCTGACTTTTTGAGGGGTTTTTTGCCCTTCAATTAATCCTGATAAATGTTTTCAAACATTTCTTTAAAAATTGCAGATCCACACTGAAATGTAAAAAAAGTAAATTCACATCTTAATATTACACATGACTAAAAATTTACGAAACTTTGGCCTGTGTCATTTCTTTCACTTTACTTTACCTTTTGTGTTATTAAATTGATGTGATTGCTATTGAAAGGTCTGTCCCCATGGAAAAAAAATATAATCTGAAGGCTGTACAAACTGACATTTTTGACAATACTATCAAAGTGGATAACAGGCAGAGCAACCGCAGTGATTCAGCATCGTCCAGTGTATTGTTTTGAGTTGCGTGGTTAACATGACTAAAAATTGTTTCTCAATATTGCTGTTTTCTCAGCACACATTACACTTGAAACATTATTTTCAAATGTATTTGTTTACAAGAGTATTTCAAAAAGCTCAATAAATGTTTACTTATCTAATTGGATTATTGTGGGTGTTGCCTTAGTTTTACACCATCAGCACGTTTTAAAAAAAATATATGTGCATCCAAATGAAAACACAATAATGATTTGAAACCACTCATCTCAATACACTATAAAATTGGAATTGTATACAATTGGAATTGTAGGACTCATAAACATCAAGATCTTTGTAGTAGAATGAAAACATTTGGAAATAGGATTATTCTTTCATTCATTTTCAGTAACTACCAGTTGTGATGAGTTGTGGCTGACCAGAAGGTCTTCTAAAAAAAGACAAGCAATCACAAACAAGGAAATTTACATATGGCCTAATGATAAGTAAAAAATAATTGCTTTAACTTGACTTGGTCACACAACTGAAATGTCTGTTCAAAAAAATATTACATTAACATAATTAAATAAAGAAAGACAACGTCAAAAAATATTTTTTCCCCCCATTTTTTTACCTCACACATACAGTTAAGGTCAAAGTTTTTCAACTCTACAGTTTTTAAATGTTCATAAAAAAATAACTGGCAAATCAGTTTAAACCATTCTAAAAAAGGTAAGCATTTAAAAATAAAACATCCTTAACAATGACAAAATATTATTAGGAAATTAAAAAATCAACAAAACATTTTAAGAAGAAGCAAAAGACGGTGTCACAATTTCCACTTGATTTATCTTTTTCTGATAAAAAATTATTCTTAATGTACACTTAACCATAATATTCATATGTGCTCTTTGAACACCCCATTCTACATGTAGTTCCCACTGTTAGAATAACCGCCACTCTGCAGGGAACTCTGCTTTAGTAAAGTCAGGGTTTAGGGGGAAGAAGGCCTGGGGTGCATTCAGTGTTACAATTCATTCCAAAGGTACTCCGTAGAGGTTAGAGCTCTATAACTGGCCACACATGATCTTCATGTTTAACCCATGTAAAGCATATCTTCATTAAGCTGGCATTGTGCATAGGATCATTGTCATACTGAAACAGGTTTGGGTCTCCTAATTCAAATGGATTTCTTTTCGGCTTCTCCCGTTAGGGGTCGCCACAGCGGATCCTCCGCACGTTTGATTTGGCACATGTTTTATGCTGGATGCCCTTCCTAACGCAACCCTCCCCAATTTATCCGGGCTTGGGACCGGCACTAAGAGTGGCTGGGGATGGTTCCCTGACCGGGAATCGAACCCGGGTCGCAGCGGTGGGAGCGCTGCATCTTAACCACTAGACCACCAGGGGACCTGGGTCTCCTAATTCAAATAAAGGAAAAAATTTAATGCTACCACATCCAAATACAAATAGACATATAATATATAGATATACAGTATGTGATGAGTGTACTTATTTGAGAACACACACAAATTGAACATTTAATGCTTGTTAAAATTATACCTGCAATCCTAATTGGCATATACACAAAATATATTTATCTTCTTTACTTTGTCAAAGATACATGAACACAAGCGTTTTCACTTGTCCCCATGTGCATAAACAGCGCCTGCATTTTTTTTTTCAGAACCCACACAGACTACAGACTTTTTCTCAGGGCTAATTACACACATGCAACAATCAGACTAAGTCCAACTTTCCTGAAGGCTTCTATCACTTCATTTTCATCCCCATTTTCTTCATGATAGGCACTAATGAATCATACAGTGTGAACGCATTTGTGAGGTACGTACACGAGGGCACATCACAAGAGCTTCTTAATTAGCTTTCTCTCTCTCTCCATTCAGTCTCGGCTTGGCTGTAATTAACCAGCAGGAAAGCTACAGGATTTTTATCTGGCCTGTTCATTGCAAGTAAAAAGGAAAGAGTAACACTTTCTATGTCTACTGCATGGTGTAAAAAACTACAGTACAAATGCGCCCATAACATGCATATAATTAAAAACAAGGATGTATACACATCATTTTTTAACATGCTTTATAATTTTAACCTTCAGCATGAATTGATGATGCATTGCCTTGCGTAACAGTTTCAGATACTATTAAATGTTTGACTGGTGCAATATCTAAAACATTATTAGGAGATCATACAGTGGAATTGCTTAAATACAACTCTGTGTGTATATGATTAAGCAGGGATTTTGTTTAAAGCAGGGATTTCCTTTAGTCTGGTCCACCAACAAGTTGGTGTTAACCGTTGGCAACGGCTTACAATAATGGGAGTTAATCATGTACCCTGCAGTGATACAACAAAAACATGGTTCTGTTATAATACTGACCACAAGCACACAGTACAGTATCTGCATTCACTCATTTCTCTCCACAAGTGCAATCTGTGGATTGTCAAATGACAAACTATCGGCATCTCATTCATAATAAAGGAGTAATCGTGAAGAAAAATATCAACATGTTTCCTCAGACTGAGAAAAGAACAAAAAACTCATTTATATGAAGAGTTTGAAGGAGGCAGATGTTTAAAATACACGGTTATGTTGCCGTCTTACAGCTCCAGGCATTTACAAGAGATGAAAAAAAAATAAAACACCACAAGTGCACACTAACAACGTCTTGCATGTAACAAGTCCTAAAAATAGTCCCACCAAAGCTGGATATGATCAATGCTGCAGGAAGCTTTTGCAACATCAAAAATAGCTGATAAAAAAACAATAAATACCTCATTAATTAATGAGTAAATATATATCATTATAATTATCATCATATCATTATTTAGGGTTAGTTTCAGAAAACGTCTGTAAAAGTCGAATCATGCTTAAGCAAACAACTCTAATGCTGTCAACACTTAATATAATAATAATATTTATATATTTTTTAATTAAAACTAAGAACTTTTTATATACATTATAACAATTGAAATAATTTAATAAAACATACTGTAATTGTCGTGAGACTTAGACACAAATTATACATTTACATTGAAACCCATCATATACACATGTACACAGTGTGGTTCACTGCTATATATTTTTATTACATAACATTAGCTTAAATATTTGCTTTGTAATTTCATCAGAGAATGGTTATGATTTTTTTTTTCACTTTTAAAATTAAAAAACGTGTAGTGGGATTACTGTTTTTTGACTATAATAAAAATACAAAGTACATTTAGCTTTACACTGCAGGTTTTTCAGCCTGATTGGTTTTGCAGAAAAAAAAAATCAGACATCACAAAAGAGTTATTTGGTTCATGAGTTGAGATCAAAGCATAAAGCAACTGCATAAGTGACAGCTAATAAAGTTCTCGCAGTGTCGGAAAATGTTGAGTAAAATCTCAGAGTGTGAGAGATGCTAGGACATTTGTCTAAAAAAAGAAAAACACCAACAGAAGGAAGAGGGCATAGAATAACACTAAATGGGACAACAACAAATACCGATACAGCAAACAACAACCTAAACATTAAAGTAATATGCAATAATTTATTGGGATCAACTTGGCTAGTAGTAATCATAAGACTAATAGTATAAAAGCAGCTTAATCCTTTAGGATTTCAGAGAAGTAATTAGTACATTTCTGTTTTAATGATTATACATGAAACATCTGTGTAACTATATATTTAATATGCAATTGTAACAATTATATTATGGTAAAGCTCCAATGACGGAGATGTCTGATATTAGAGTGAAAAAATAAGACAGGATGAGATGTGTGTGAGAGAGAAAGAGAGAGAAGGGTCTGACAATGGCCTTATGGGAATGAACAGATTGTGTGGAGATGGGGGACATTCTCGCGGTACGGATGGGACTCCAGTATCGACATACGCACCGAATCAGAAATCTGAATTTTAAATGTAGGAGTGGTGTTGACACCTTTTAGTGTCGGGGGACTGGCATCCTGTACAGCTGCCACATGACACCTCAGACCTTACACAACGCGCACACACACATACCACATTTGGCAAACTGCAAGTCCTAAGGCAAATATGCAGAAAGTCAGGAACTTTATTTCACTCCTGGCTTGGTGAAATGAGAAATTGCTTACAATTTCTCTAGATCAGCTTGATTGATAAACTAGATATAAATTATGGTTCTGGTCTGTAGGTACTGGAGTCATCTATCTTTATGTGGGAGACCTGGAGATCATATGACTATATAAGACAGTTTGTTGGATTTCAATTATTTAGTCTCTTAACATCCAGCATTATTATTTGCTTTAAATTAAATTGATTCACTAATTACCGTTAGTTATTATGTTACTAATTAGTGAAAGTGTAATCAGTAAAATACTAATAAGGAATATGAGAAGGGATGCATGTCTATGCCAGTGACTTTTAAGACATTCATGGTAAATTATGTTAATCAGTAATGGTAGCATTACCACATAATGGGACACACACACACACACACACACACACACACACACACACACACACACACACACACACACTAGCTTGCATGAACTGGATGTGCTAGCAGGAATAAAAACCAATGTATTGTGGCCCAGTAAAGATTACATGTATGGTATAAAACATTTCAGCAGTTGTGCTGTTATAAAAAAATAATCAACAATGTACTAGATTAACACTCCAAGGTTAACATAACCAGAACAGCATTATTAATCCCGCTGTATTTATTTCCAAATCAATTAGCAAACAGCGACAAATGCTATTCCTTTAAGAATGACAAGATTGACTTTTTATATATCATTTAATAGTTACATTTCATGTTGTGGATCATCTTTAAAACAAGGGTAATACATGGGTTAATAGCAGCTGAAAACAGCAGCATCCTCACCAGCCGGTCTTTTGGAAACATCCACTTGTAATGAAACCTGAGAAATGGCAAAGTATAAACTCTTCTGTGCTAAAGATGTCTGAATGCTAAAAATGTTTTACCTCATGTTACACAGTGCTGATCTTCATCTTAATCTTACAGGAAGCATCTGCAAAAGCTTTCCTTTAATCTTAAAATCCACACCTATAAGTCTCTGTGTAAGATGTTACTATAAAAATGATAAAGTATTAGCAAACTAATAGTAAGGCAGTCTGACCAATAACAGACAAACCAGAAATTATAAATGACTTTACACACTATTATGTATTATACATTAGCTAATAATAAAATAATAATTTCTAATAAACACTGAAAATATTAGTTTGTAAAAATGTAAATGAATTTACTGTCATGTACATATGTTGTACACATATACATACTTTTTCTATAAAAATTAATTGTGATATGTTACACCCCGAACACTAGAATGCTATCTAATCCCTAGTCCTGATCCCATCAAATAATTAACATTAAAGCAGGTGAGAAAATAAACCATGTTTAAGCATGTGTGTGTAAGTAAAGTACAGGAACACAAGCCTCTGGAGTAGTGTTCAGTGGCTGAGGGAGGGATTTGGCTGCTGGAGTGATAAGCGTCATTAATAAGGCTATTGAGCATCGCCACATTCATGCCACATATCAAATGTCTGCTGAAAGAGATCTGCTGCCGCTGTCAGAGAGCATTAGACACAGCCGAGTGACACACACACACTGCCAGCTGACTGCGGAGATGCACAGGAACACACACATGCACAAACACAGACATTAGCATTAGAACACGTAGGTGAATTAGCATTAGAACACACACACACAAATGTGGATTTTAACATGAATTATGGATGAGAAAGTCTAAAAATGTTCCAATTAAGATAGAACATAAAACATATATGAAGATGATCATAGGGTGATCATTAACATGCATACGCCTATGACCCTGAAGATGATTCTTTTTCTTTATTCTTTATTCCGGCTTTATAGCAGGTTAGGAAAATTTATATCTCACAACACAAAAGGTCTTAAGACCTTGTAAAGAAGATGGTTTAAGTGGCCAAGGTTTACATCTGGAGAATTGCAGAATTTAGTTGTGTCTTGGTTTCTAAAAGTGTCCAAAAGTACGATTCAGTGTCACTTACATCCACAAGTTGTTTTGAAAAAATAATTCAAGAGATAAAATTTCAAGAAATAAAAGCCTCTACCTATATCAAAAACACTCAGTTTTCAGTTTGCCAAACACTACTGGAACATTAAATGAGATCAGGTACTGTGGTCAGATTAAACCATAATAGGGCATTTTGGCAATAAACACCAGTGCTGGGTTTGGCACACATATACAGTAGAAGTATTCATTTATAAAAGTACCTCATGTCCATGATTAGATATGGGATGACTCTTTAATGTTTTGGGGCTGCTTTTCTTTTTGAGTACATGGTGATTTTGTTACGATAGATACCGTCATATACTTCACCAGATATTAAATAAACAACTGCCAGCCTCTGTCAGAAAAATTTTAATGGCTCTTAAAATGGGTCATTCTGTTTTAGGAGGATACTGATCTAGGGTTAGTACTGATGTAGATACTTACTACAAAATCAAGATGCTACCTTGGCAGTACCCTGACTTGCACTAGCACAGTATTGAATGAAATAATTATGCCACACATACAATATATTTGTGTTTTTTATTTTTGGTAAACTGTTGTGTTTACATTTGTTTGAGATCCATGAGAGTATTTTTGTGATTTCACAGGCTTTTTTTTACTAGAGGTCACTTGACACACAATTGGATTTCTTGGTGGTATTACATTTTCTATTCAATTAAACTTGGAGACCGAACCGGTTCACGGCACTTGTAAAAAATGCTGTAAAGTGAGAATGCTTTAAAAAAATAAAATTGTTAACTTATTTGTAATCTTGCACAAAGTCAGGTATTTTGTAGGACCAGAGTCAGGTGTTAGATTAACTAATTATATCAAGCAGGTGCTAATAATAATCAAATTCATATGTCGGTTGAAACACAGTCATTATGTTAAACAGAAACAGTTGTGTAGGAGAATTAAACCTTCACCTAGCCAGATTCTGCTACTAAGTTGAGGCTGTGGAAGACAGTTTCATGTCATGGGTCATACACCAGGACAAGACTGACTACAGCAACAAGATACAAAGTAGTTATACTGCATCAGTAAGGTCTCTCCCAGGCAAAGTTTTCAGCAGACTAAGGTTTGAAGATGTGCATTTCAAGCTGTTTTGATGAAACCTAAAGAAACAGACAATGTTGAGGACCAGAGATGCAGATGCATCCAAGGCACCTCAATGCAGTAGAGGAATGAAAAGTCATGCTTCATGTCCTTTTTTCCATGATGTTTGTAACAACCTACCTGCCGAGTTCCTTCAAGAACTGTGTGTATGTGAATGTAGACACCACGTATTGATTTAATTTGGTTGTATCCTTTTTGTTTACTTTCCATTTTTTCATCTTTACAGCATTTTTTACCCCTGCCTAAAACATTTTCACAGTGCTGTAGGGATAGATAGATAGATAGATAGATAGATAGATAGATAGATAGATAGATAGATAGATAGATAGATAGATAGATAGATAGATAGATAGATAGATAGAAAGTTGTGGGTAGTAACAAAGTACAAATAATTTTGTTACTGTACTTGAATAGATTTTTCTGGTATCAGTACTTTACTTCACTATTTATTTTTCGGACAACTATTTACTTTTCACTCATTCGATGTTTACACAAATATCAGTACTTTCTACTAATTTAAATTTTAAAACAGGATCATTACATTAATTTTAATCCAATTCAAATCGAATACAAATATTCTGTGATTATGTAATCCGTATTAAAGTTGTAAGAGTTTCAGTTTCTCCGGTATCACCTCATAACCATCCATGTGGAAAAATAGCAAAGGTTCCGTTTGGTGTCCTCATAATTGACATAATTTAAAATATCATAATTACTTTTACAAGAATATTTTGTCTTAATGCTCTATGTTGAGTATAGTTTCACTAATAATACACAAACATTTGCATTGCCTTGGATTAATATTTGTCCATTCCCATGTTGATTAGATTATAAAAACATGGGAAAGTATTAATTTAAGGTTCATTTAGAACAGATAAAAATTTGTGATTAAGTTCGATTAATTGTAAATTGACTCGTGACAATCATGCGATTAATCATGATGAAATATTTTAGTCCATTGACAATCCTACTATTAATATAATGTGAGGTCCAGTTAACAGCGTGGCACGAAAAAAAAAAAAACAGGTAATAGTAAAGGCTACTTTTTAGTGAAAAACCCAAACTTCTTTACTTTAACTTGTGTAAAAAAGTTTAGTCAGTACTTTTACCCAAGTACTTTAAAACATGAGTATCTACTTAAATGAAGAATGTGTGTACTTTGGCCATCTCTGTAGAATTTATATATATATATATATATATATATATATATATATATATATATATATATATATATATATATATATATATATATATATATTCTAAGGCAAGAGTTTTGAACATATAATTATACAATCAGGCATTCCATTATGGCCACTGATCAGTCATAACATTATGACCACCTAATATTATTAACCCGCCTAATATTGTGTTTGTTCCAGTTTTTGCTGCCAAAACAGTTCTGACTCATTGAGCATTAACAGCAGTTAATTATTTTTAGCATAGCATGTTGGATTGGACCACATGGGCCAGCTTTCACTCCCCACTTGCATCAATGAGCCTTTAACCACCAATGGCCCTGTTGACAGTTCACCACTGTTCCTTCCTTGGACCACTTTTGATTGATACTGACCACTGCAGACCATAAACAGTCCACAAGTGCTGCAGTTTTGGAGATACTCTGACTCAGTCATCTAACCATCACAATTTGGCCCTTGTCAAACTCGCTCAAATCCATTTGCTTGCCCATTTTTCCTGCTTTTAACACATCAACTTTGAGGACAAAATGTTTATTTACTGGCTAATATATCCTACCCATTAAGGTGCATGGATGCAGACATAAACATTGATATTCACTTCACCGGTCATAATGTTACATTGTCATAACATTATAATGTTATGCCTGGTCAGTGTGCAACAGTTCATTAATAGTACAGTGGCTTACAACTGAGGGATGAAAATATTAATTATTTCAAAAGGTTCATGTTTATTGGTGCACAATTTAAATTAACCAGCCTTTATCCCACAAAGCTGCACATTGCTCTATGCCTTTCTGTGACTTTGTAAAATAATTGAGTTAAAACACTCGATAAAACATTAATTAGTTTAGCTGTCTGGAGACGATGCCATAGATAAGAGCCTATGTAATTCATATTGATTAGAATATGCACATCGAATGCAACCTCTTAAAACAAGTCTCCTCTATTAAAGTAGCACAAAGCCTGGGTCATCATTTGTACAAAGGGAGATCGGCTCAGATTTTATCTTTACCATAAAAAAAAAGCTTTGATTGGATTTTTTTTCTCCTTTAAAAGATCTGCACCGGCTGTATTCTGCCTTGATTATATTACCACTTAATTAGTTTGTATATTGAGTTGAACAGAGTTTATTGATTCCGCAAGCTTTAATTTGCAATGCAAAAAATCCCCTAATCCAATGTAATCTCATCCTTAGCCACACAGAGAACAATGACTTTCTTCCTTCTGCTTCCATTTGAATTAGTTTTTTTTTTTCTAATATGTTCTTTACTTTTTAAAAGAAAAAAGGGTCCAGGTAGTTTTCCATTTAATGCTAATTTTCTCAAACTGTGGAAACTAAAAATTATGTAATTCAAGGAATAAACCATTTAGGGATGTGCTTTTGTAGGAAACTCATCAACAACAGGGTTGGCATTGCAATTATTAACCTCAAATTTCCCTTTTTTACTTGCATTGTATTTTATTTATATTATTTCACATAAAATTGCAATTTTATCTTATTGCTATGGAAACCGTAACATATTCGACCAAAAGTATTCATATGATTACCAGGTAGAGCTAAACTTTTTTGACCAATCAGTATCAAGAATTGTGCACTGGTATTTTTTAAAACATTAGATGTTTTTTTTATGTGAAGTTTCTATGTGAAGTTCAGAAAAACAGGGGTCTGTGAGATATCACACACATTGATGTCTGGGGGAGGTGTTTTCCTGTCAGATCTTTGTGTGTGTCTATGTGAGTGTCTGTGTCTATCTGTGTGTGGTGTGTGTGTGTGTGTGTGTGTGTGTGTGTGTGTGTGTGTGTGTGTGTGTGTACATAATTTTCCTTCACTGGTTCCCATGCATGTCACTTTTCAGTGTTTATGCAATGCCCACAGATAGTGTGTTTGTATATGTGTGTGTGTGTGTGTGTGTGTGTGTGTGTGTGTGTGTGTGTGTGTGTGTGTGTGTGTGTGTGTGTGTGTGTGTGTGTGTGTGAGGTCACTGAGCCATGGACCCAGACAAGATCAAACGTTCACAGCCTCACCAGATCAAGGAACAGGCTGATTTACTGCTCTATCAAGGTTCACTCTCCTTTCTCTCTCTCTGTCTCTTGCTCTCTTTCTCTCTCTCTCTTTCTCTCTTACACACACACACACACACACACACACACACACACACACACACACACACACACACACACACACACACATACACACACACACAAACACACACGTTATACTATGTGCACAAGCATTTAACAACAAATCTAAAGAAACCTATTGGATAATTTCATCATTTGGATTTCAGTATAAAATTCCAAATAATTCATTTAAAAAAAAATTCTACCAGATCTCCTGCTTTCTCTTTGAGGTTACCATCTGCATATGTTCTACATCCGTAATTATGTATAAGCCATATGGTAGAACTTATGCATGAGTAACAGGGACAGTCAAAACAGGGTCTGAATGCTTAACCCTGGAATTTCAGAGTAGCCGCTGGTGCAGGAAGTGGTTTATGAATAACAGCAACCTCAGACTCTTTTATAATTACACATCATAATAATCTTCAAATGTTTATGCTCCAGCTGGTCTCAGGAGTGCTGAAACTGTGGAAATGCCCAATAACTCAAATAATTAGAATGATGAAAATGCTAAACTGCATCACTGGGCCTCATTTATAAACATATACAGTATATATATATATATATATATATATATATATATATATATATATATATATATATATATATATATATATATATATATATATATATATATATATATATATCTCATATCTTATTTGTTTGTTTTTACCTACGTTGTGTTGTACATTTGCATGAGCCAAGCTTGACCAGAAACATCTATGAGTTATAAAAGTTTTGTTATTGTTGTATTTTTATTATATAAAAATTCTGATTGAAGATCTTATATGCTGATTAATCCCAGTAGTCATGCTTGTTCTTTTATATTTAACCACACCGACAAAACTGCTTGAAAGACAAAGCTCACAGACCTGAAAACACCAAATGACTAATAAATGGTGAAAAAAAATTAAATATAGAGAGAGCTTAATGTTCCAACAATGCAGCTCAGCCACTGCCTAGACACATGCTAAGTCCTTGTACTTTTATAGGGCATGATTAATTTTGTCCTATGCAGATTTTAATTGGCTTAAGTTATTTTTGTTTTGCCTCAGATTGCAAGTAGGAGGATGCAATTACTGAATAATTCGAAAAATTTTAAACCCCAAAAAACTTGAACAACTAACACAAGAGCGTAGTTTAAAATAAAACATTGAAAAGCAAAGACAA
Organism: Silurus aristotelis; assembly: GCF_946808225.1. Classification (NCBI taxonomy): domain Eukaryota; kingdom Metazoa; phylum Chordata; class Actinopteri; order Siluriformes; family Siluridae; genus Silurus; species Silurus aristotelis. The sequence continues at coordinate 10,361,932 of NC_139582.1, forward strand.
CTGACAAGAAAACAAAAAGCTGCTCACGGCACAAACAGTAACAAGTACAAATAGCACCATTAACATCACATGCAATAAACAACTTGAGAAATAAATGACCTTGCAAAGTAACAAAACACTTCAAAACTGCAGATGTGGAAACACAGAACCTAACTAGGGTAGCTCATTATGTGGGGGGCACAAAACAGGTGTTGACAAACAAGGAAAAAAGTGGGACAGACAACAAAAGAAGATCAAAAATGGGCATCTTGAGGGGATTGTTTATGGTGGGCTGACATTTCTACTTAAAATAATGTGAAATGATGTTTTGCAGCAGAAAATTCAAAGGCAAAGTAGGCACAAATTTAATTACATTTGTGTCTCTAATTAAAATACATCTGTCATTTTAAACTGTATACTCATGGCTAATTATATTATTTAAGGCTGATAAACTAAGGTTCACATTAATGGGTATGCTAATAGATGTTTACACACACTGAGGCATTGTGAATGTATAAAAAATTCTTAATATATATGTTTTTCTTTTCCAAATTGACTGAATTGTCAAGAACAGTGTTGTGCTCGTTACTAAAAAATAATAACTAGTTACAGCTACTCGTTACTTCATTCAAAAAGTAACTCAGTTATTTTGTTGATTACTTCCACCAAAAAGTAATGCGTTACTGTTAAAAGTAACTTTTTAGTTACTTTTTTAAATAACGTTCTTTAATGTTCCCATTAATGCCCTTTTATGCATTATGCTGTATACAAACACAAAACTGACTTAAACACAAAGTAATTTTTAAACATTATTTTATTAAAGTCAGACCTGCACAAACTGAATATATCACAAGGATTTCTGAAATAAATAACAAAACAAGCTGAATAATATATTCACAATCCAAAACTAAAGTGGCTTCTGCATCATAAAAGCTGTTGTGTTGAGCTCTTAAAATGTTCCTTTCACAGCTGAAGTATAAAAACTATCAACAATGTAGAACAGAACACCGGGTTAGCTTCTAGCTTCTAGCTTCGTCGAGGCATGGAGATTCTGGAGGAGCTTCGACAGATTGGAGTTGCTGTTTATCGCAGTAGATACGACCTTCGAATCAGAAAAGAACAGCTTACATTTAACTAAAAATTTTTTGTCTTTATACTCAACTAAAGTGTAATAATGAGCATATTTCCGCTATGAGAAACTCGTCTTGCTCTCGCCTCGACTCGCCATTACTGCCGCACAGACCTGAATAAACGGAGACACGCCCACAGTGCGTCTTCTTCGTGTTTACAGTGGTTCATCCACCAATCCTACAATGCGTCGCTGCTGTAAACAGGTTAGACTGTAGTCTACACTTCAGCCCAAATTCATTTATTTAAAAAAGTAACGGTAAAGGAGTTACTTTATTTTAAAAAAGTAACGCGTTACAGTATTAGTTACTTACTAGTAACGTGTTACTTCCCAACACTGGTCAAGAATGACATGATTATTGTGGAAAATACAAAACAGACTATAAAAGAGTTACAAATAAATTAGTTCTTATTAACTGTGATATTTGAGGCCCTGAAGTGTTCTTTGTACCTTTAACATGGAAAAGTTGTAATTTAAGGCACATACCTGGTATTACCCTTCATTTAGGTAATAGATGTAACATTTGCAACATTTGCATATGTAACATTTAAAAGTACACTGCATTTACTTTCCTGGGTGATCCAGAGCTACTGAATATACTAACAATTCACAGTGGAGTAATACTAAAGTTTAGCACCATTTGTTTTTATAAAGTAATGTTCGAGTCAAATCTATGATCCTAGTTCAAATTCTCATTTATTGAACACAGGAAATACCAGATAAATAAACTAATGAGGGATTTAATCAAAGTGCACTATGCAACTGTAAGAAGAACCAAGTTTCAAAGCATTACTCAGATCTAGACTAAATGTACCATGACTTATGGTAACATACATCAATTCTGTCATATGCTTTCAATACAACACTGAAACTGTCCAGATTTTTTTAGACATTGTACAGGTTTTATCCCACATGTGTTGCTTTTCTGGACTGCATTAGTATCCATTATACCCACATTTCAACAAAATGTGTAGAAATTATAACAAGTGAGGAATATTTTTTATAAATGTATTAATTCTATTAGTTTAGATGTAATTTCTAATTCTGACCTTTAAAACCAGAGTCAAGCAAATTATTATGATTTTTTTAAGCACTTATAAAAGAAGCAATAAAAAAAACCTATTCAATGTAAATGTAATAACCGCATTCATTCATCTTTAGTAGGCATTTCAGCAATGTCAGAATTCAGATGGAGCCAAATCCTATCCTAGAAATACTGGAGACAGAAATACAGTTGACCCTTATGTAATTCCTAATAGGAATTTTTTTGTAAATATTGGGAAAATAAATTAGCAAATTTTACACAACATTATAATGAATAGTGACTAAACAAGGAATTTTTGGCACATTTTTAAAGCTTTATTAAAGTTAAATGTTTACAAGAACTTTAAAAGCATTATAAGCACAGTTATTAAATGTTTATAAGAATCATGACCAACTTAAAAAGCATTATAAGCACAGTTAATATAAAGATATTTTTTATTATTATGTATTTAGTGCTCTGTATTTCAAATATTTGTATGTGGAGAATTGAGTTAGTTCTGTTCCCCATTATTTTAAACAGAAAGGTTTCCTGATTTCAGCTATTTGTGAACCTGGCCAGGCAGTTACTAGGAATGGAATGAATGAATGAATGAATGAATGAATGAATGAATGAATGAATGAATGAATGAACAACCCCTTTTGTTACATCCTGCCAGATCCCAGCCCATTAGTCTCATTCAAGACTGAACATTTTTAGTCAAGTTATTTAAAAATAAATAAATTAATGTACCTCTTATTTGGATTTGGATTTATGTCTGTTTAGAACATATAATCTGTTCATTCTGTATAATACATTAGTATTTGGTTATATGTGTATTTAAATAATTATTAATGGCTTTTTTTTCTCACTTCCCTTCTTATTATGTGCAGTTCTATATTATGGCAAAAGATATATTGCTTGACATCAGACACTAGTACAAAAGAGAGAGAGAGAAAGAGAGAGATGGGATGGGGGTTGTGACAGATAGGGACTGTCTGTTAAATGCCATGTCATTGCTGTTATACGTATGGGAGACCTGTGATGAATTGGGTCAAGCGTCATTGATCTTGGCTAGAAGTTATGGAAAGTGGAAGTCACCAGCTGACCCCCTTCACATGACAGTCTAAAATGCACAGTCATGGCCTAGCCAAGCTCACCTTTAACTCAAAGAGGAACAGTAGCTAAGACTTCATAGAAAAAAAAGATTAGATACAGTGTTCACAGCGCTTAATTTTTTCCACATTTTGTTATGAAACAACCTTACTCCAAAATGAATTCAATTCATTATTTTCCTCAAAACTTTTCAAACAATACTGTATACTGTATAAATACAATGTGAAATGAGTATGTTTTAAATCTTTACAAATGTAATAAAAAAATATATATATATGTACATAAGAATTCCCAGTCTTTGCTCAATACTTTGTTGAAGCATCTTTGTCACAAAATACAGCCTCAAGTCTTTTGGAGTATGATGCTACAAGTTTGTCATACATATTTTTGGGCAGTTTCTCTCGTTCTTCTTTACAGAACCTCTCAAGCTCCAACAGGTTGGATGGGGAGCATCAATCAGTGGACAACCATTTTTCAGATCTCTCCAGAGATGTTTAATCCTGTTCAAGTCTGGGCTCTGGCTGAGCCACTAAAAGGACATTCACAGAGTCGTCCCATAGCCACTCCTTCGTTATCTTGACTGTGTGCTTAGGGTCATTGTCCTATTGGAAGATGAACCGTCACCCCAGTCTGAGGTTCAGAGTCCTCTGGAGCATGTTTTTATCAAGGATTTCTCTGTACATTGCTGACTTTCCCTTGATCCTAAATAGTCTCTGTCACTGAAAAACATCCCCACTGCATGATGCTGCCACCACCATGCTTCACTATAGGGATGGTATTAGCCAGGTGATGAGCGGTGCCTGGTTTCCTACAAACATGACGCTTGGCATTTAGGCCAAAGATTTCAATCTTTGTTTATCATGGTCTGAGAATCCTTTAGGTGCCTTTTGGCAAACTCCAGGTGGGCTCTTATGTCCCTTTTACTGAGGAGTGGATTCCGTCTGGCCACTTCACCCTACAGGCCTGATTGGCGGAGTGCTGCAGATATGGTCTGCAACAGAGAAATGCTGGAGCTCTTTCAGAGTGACCATCAGGTTCCTAGTCAACCCCCTTGCTAAGGCCCTTCTCCCCAGATCGCTCAGTTTGGCCGGACGGCCGCTGTAGGAAGAGTCCAAACTTCTTCCATTTACGAATGATGGAGGCAACTGTGCTTATTTGGACGTTCAATGCTGCAAAATCTTTTCTGTATCCTTCCCCAGATCTGTGCCTTGATACGATCCTGTCTCGGAGGTCTACAGACAATTCCTTGGACTTCATGGCTTGGTTTGTGTTGTGCACTGTTAACTGTGGGACCTTCTATAGACAGGTGTGTGCCTTTCCAAATCATGTCCAATCAACTAAATGTACCACAGGTGGACTCCAATCAAGTTGTAGAAACATCTCAAGAATGATCAGTGGAAACCGGATGCACCTGAGCTCAATTTTGTGTGTCATGGTAAAGGCTGTGAATATTTATGAACATGTGTTTTGTTTTTTTTGGTTTATTATTATTCTTTTTTTTATAAATCTGCAAAGATTTTAGACAAACTTCTTTCATGTTGTCATTATGGGATATAGTTTGTATTTTCGAGGAAAATAATTAATTTAAACCATTTTAAAATAAGGCTGTAGCATACCAAAATGTTGAAAATTTGAAGTGCTATAAATACTTTCTGAAAGCACTGTATATTAGAAATAATATAAGACATGCAAAGAATTTACTAAAAACAAAGTGAGCAGTAAAGCATTCTAAAATGGAACCTGATGTGGTCTTCTGCTGTTGTAGGCTATCCACCTCAATGTATTTTTTATTTTAGTTGTGAAGAGTTATATTTTATGTGTGTATAATATAACTATTTACATACAAAATAAACAGAATAGTATATCCGTGGAGTGACAAATGTGCTAGTGTTATACTCATTGAGAACATGTATTTTTTTTCTTTATTCTGCTGTTTGATGTTACAGCTTCTGACCTGTATCAGCATGGTTTAATGCATTGCAATGTTGTAACATGAATGACTAATTAGTTAAATGCTTAAATATGCTAGGGTATTGGTGTTCCTATTTAAGAGGCCAGTGTGTAGATGTTAATGAGATGCTGCTGTCTGTCATCAAAATCTCAACCTGGGACTTGCTGATTTATCGATAGCCTTAACTGTGTAAACTGCATATAAATCAACAAAAAAGCTAACACGGCTAACAATGTTTGAGTAACCATAGGACGTTTGTGTACACACACACACACACACACACACACACACACACACACACACACACACACACACACACACACACACACACTTCAGCACTGCTACTGGTCCAGCTTTCTCTAAACCATGGTTCTTGTCAAAACTGTGAGCTGTAAATATTAATATGGGGCTTGAATGTTTGGGTGGATTCGATAAATAGTATAAAAATATTCAAATCATGGCATTTATTTGAATCCCCAGAGTTGAATCCTTTCCAACGGTAAAACTTTTGCTTTTCCAAAATAATGTTATAGATCTAACAGATACAGCATTAAACAGCGAATAAACAAATCAAGGAATCGCATTAGTAATTATCATCAATCAGTGTTTTATGTGTTTACTGGCTATGTTTTATAGCGTCTGTGTACCGGCATCTTGAAATTCTTCTGCCTATTTAAGTGCAGCGATTGGAAAAAAAATGGTCTACTTCCTGTTGTTGTTTAGAGCGCAGGGAGTCTATTCAGGCCCGAGGAAGTGGAATAATTTAAATACAGATGTTTTTCACCCAAAACACCCTCTTGAGATGCAGTGAGAGAGCGACCGAGAGAGGGAGAGAGAGAAAGAGAGAGAGAGAGAGAGAGTGAAAGAGAGAGAGAGAGTGAAAGAGAGACAGAAACAGCAGTCATTGTGTAATGAACTAGTAAGACAGAGAGGACAAAGTGGAAGAGGAATAAAGCGTAAGTAATAAAGCATATGACAAAAATTAAATGATTTCAGTCATGTGGCTTGTTGATATTTTGTTTGCGCTTAAACAAGTGATCATGTACAAATGTTCAATTTCACTGTGACAAATCTGTAACCGTATATTGTTGTATTACAGCATTAAAAGTCAAGTAACACTTTCACAAGTTATTAGATTTACTATCGCAATTCTTGACAGTCAAATGTTTAGTAATAAATATGCCTCATGTAGCTAATATTCAAAAGAGATGATGAATATTGTAATCATCTCTCTATCTTTTAAAATTTCAGAAATTGAGTGGTTTCTTTTTTTATATTTAGTTATGTATCTGGAAAAAAAAAAAAAAACACGATTACTACACAATAGTACATAAGTAATTATTTATATTGTTGATTTCTATTTAATGGTTTGTACACCCATATTTGTACACTTGAGTTTTTATCTATTTAATCAGTTTTTGAATTATATTTCCAAATTTCTTTTACAATCTAATAAGCAATCAGAAATAAGAAAATAATAGTAAAAATTAAAAAAAAGTATATTATAAATTAATAAATAAGAGCTACTTGTTTTGAATGTATAATAATGATACAAAAATAATTATTATTTATCATAAATAATGCATATTTAAAGCTATAGTTCTTTAACTGTAAAAGAGTTTAGAATTTTTTGTTGTTATTGTTGTTTTGATCCTGTACATATTTTAACTTTATATAAAAATAATTACAGAATGTATGTCTCTATGCCATCATATGAATGTCTCATCACACCACTGTTAACATTTCATTAAAAAAAATCTTTTCAGGTTTATTGCTTTCGCATGATCAACAGACTGAATGGTTCAGAAATAAACTGGACATATTTGATTTCAAAAGCAAACTATTTTAAAAGCTTTGTTTTTCTCACCAGGATATTATTTGTGCTAATTTAATGCAAATAAAATGTGGAACTGTATCAGTTAAAAAATAAGATTAAGTTGACCAAGTAAGCTTTGAGCTACCAAATATTATTTTCCATCTCATCAAATCTGACATTTTCCAGAATCTTGTAAACAAATGGCATAACAATAAAATCTATTTGTGGATGTCTTTCATTAAAATAGGTGTCTCTGCTGTGCTTTTTGGTGTCTGAACAAAAAAGAAAAATGAAATACTACAGTACAGTTGAGAATCTGAACCCTAGCTTTTGCCACAAGCTTTTATTTGCTGTGCATTTAGATTGCCCTCTGACTGCCGATGCCTCTTAGACCTTTTAATTTGTTTAGTCTGTACTAATTGCTTCCATATAGAGTTCAGGGGCATAAACAAGAGGGAAAAAAGATGGTTTTTATCACTAAAGTATGCCTTGACTGTAAAAGAGGCCTCTCAGTGGAGTGATGTTGTCTGTTGACTCGTTCACAATCAGCCTCTGTTCACAGTTTAACCTCCGGCCCTGTTATTAAACCAGGCCTTATTCTACTTAAAACGATTAAATGTTTCAGAACGGATGCCAGAAAGACTTGATGCCAAAAAAACATTCCATTACTTTTGCTAAGAATTTCAAATGGAAAGGAAATGGTTAATGCTAATGACTGAAAAAAAAAAGTTATATTAAAAATAAATAAATAAATAAATAAATACAAAATTCAAGGACTGCACTAGTATTGTTATTTTCTCGAAAATGATTTGTTTGCCCGTATCTTGTTTTAACTCTGTGAATCCAAGGAAGTGACCTCACACCTCCGGCATGCTGTTCACTGTCCTCGCTGAGTAACTACCTCGCTGCTTTTCCTCTCCTAATCTCCCAATTTTCCCTCTCATCCACTTTCCATTGTGCTCCTGCCTTGCCCTCCATTTTGTAAAGTGCTCATCTAAAGGTCACGAGAGGTCACATGGAGTTGTAAAATGGCCCGTGACTTGTTGACCCATGGCTGCTGAAGGGTACTCAACTCCTAAGGAAAGCCTGCAGCAAAGAACTGCCAATACATGCCTGATTATAACAAATCAGAGATCTTCTTAATGAAATAATGTGATCAATTCCAGCCTCGCTGGTGTAGGATAAATGGATCCTGACCGAATGTTCACCTTTGAACTAATCACTCATATCTGATATGAGAGAGAGAGAGAGAGAGAGAGAGAGAGAGAGAGAGAGAGAGAGAGAGAGAGAGAAAGAGAGGAAAAAAATGATAGATAGATAGATAGATAGATAGATAGATAGATAGATAGATAGATAGATAGATAGATAGATAGATAGATAGATAGATAGATAGATAGATAGATAGATAGATAGATAGATAGATAGATAGATAGATAGATAGATAGAAATGATATTTTATGTTATATTTGTCTAGTGCTTTTAACTATAGAGTTTTCACAAAGGCAGCTTTGATTTGACTTTTATTGCTGTTTCTAGTAAAAAAGAGGACTGAAAATGGAACCCATTCTTTTCCAGGTTATAGAGTATAGAGTTATAAATCAATACAGTGAACAGGTGTAAAAAAGTGAAGGCAAACAGTACTGTGTTAGTACTGTCCTATCCCTAACCCAAGTCTGCAGTTATAGGGGTCTAGCAGCAGTTATAGGGATAAACTTATAAAGATACATGGAAAAATGTATGAATTAAAATTCTTAATTTATTATTTCTATAAATCTCTTTTGTGAAAATGTCCATTGGTAAAATGTGCTATACATATATTAATTTAAGTTCTTCAAAATGACACAAATCACATCAAATCTCATCATCCTTTCCAAATGCTTTTACTAAATCATGACAAAAACAATATGATAAATTCAGTTTTAGTAAAGAAATGTCATTTGTTATTATTGAAATTCACAATAAAACCTTCTTCCATGCAACATTATAGCAAAATTGCACAGGGAATTCAATGGTTGAAGCATAACAGTTTTATTGATTTTAAACCTGATTAATATAGATGTCAGTTATTGTGGTGAGGTCACAGCGCATACATTAAGCATTTTTTGACTTTGAATGTGCAATGAGATTTCAAAAGCAAACCTACTAATTTTATTATATAATATAATAAAATAACATTTGAAATTTTTGTTAAGCAACAATGTCAAATTTTTATTCTGTGTTGTTTTAGTATATTATTTATTTATGTAATGTTTTTTTGTCACAGTAGTAGTAATTTATGTATGTATTTATATATTTATTTACTTATTTACTTTATTCTTATTATACACATATTAGGGTTTACAATATAAAGAAAACTTTTGCGAATTTAATATCACCATTATTATAAAATCAATAACCACAACATAACATCACTCTCTCTTTTTTTTTGCTTTCACTTGCATCGGCAAATAATTATTAGGTGTATGATTTCAAGTAAAAAACTTTTATTTCAGATTATTAGTAAAAAAATTGCAACTCAATAGGGCAAAGCAGAAGCATTGTGTGGGCTCTTTGACACAGAACATGGCAAGCTTCATAGAAACCTTCTCTGTCGGAAGATAACGAATGACAGCTGCGGTTCGGTGAGATCTGATTGGCTACCTGTTCCTCTGCCAGCTGCAGTAAAAAACCACCTGAAAGCACAAGAGCTCTGTTATCTATGCATTTCTTAAAGCAGCGTCGGCAGATCTGCATTCATCTTCCTGCTCTGGTGGCTTTCTGGTTTGTCTCAAAGCTGCCTACTGCGTGCTTACCTTTGGGAAAGTCGTAAAAGAAATGATTTAAAGTCAGGAATAATGGTATGTTTTAGGTAGGGGAACGCAGAGATAGCAGCAGACACACAGACAGAGAGTTGAGTAAAATTTTCCGACTGCTGTTTGTGTTCATGTAGGTCAGGACTGTTTTAGCTACTAATTGGCCGATCATGTATCATACAGGGTCAGGTGTCCCGGGCTGGCCTCCGCTTTACTGCTGCATGCCCAATAAGTCTCCGTAGAGCATGCATTTTTTTTTTTTGCCAAGAGGGTGTGTGTGGGAGCGAGAGAAATGGAGAGGTCTGTGTTTTGCAATGATGTAATCAGAGTCAATGCCAGTGAGAACTCGAGTCTCATTGAGCTTTACACGATACTCAGCCGAGCTCAACCGACAACCAAGTGACATGCCAATCCTTCGTCATTTATTTACCTGTGGCTTTTTGTAGCGTGCTTCATCGCAGACACCTGATTCCTCTGCTCCTTCCACTTCTTCTTGAGCTCTGGCAGGGTTTATATGACCTCTCTTTCTCTATCTCTCTTTCTTTCTTTCTCTCTCTCTCTCTCTCTCTCTCTCTCTCATTCTCCCTCTCTTTTACATTCTCCCGCTCATCATTTAACTTTAATCAAGTAAATGGATGCATTCAAACACTGCTAATTTCGTTGCAGGTAATTGCTTGCCTTTAATTAAATGCGATCAAAAGAGCATTTTAAGTGATTAAAAGAATCAAAACGATGCAGTTACGGCCTCAGGATATTATGGATGGAAGGATATACAATGCTGCGTCAGACGAAAGATATTTCCTTTGGATTTCTTTTTATGGACAGCTACTCCAGTCGAATAATACGTCATTGTTAGATGCAAATGCACATCAGTGCTGTATCAGCTCTATAAAAGACAACTGAGTGACTGTACAGTCTTTAAGACCAGCTGTGTAGTGTAATGTGGTTTTGGAAGATTGAAATTGACATAGCATATGTAGCATGGCACAGAAGTGTGTGTTGGTGTGTGTCAGATGTCACAGATAAAACCATCATTATTAGCAGCATTGCTAATTTGTCCAGACAATAATTAAGTCCATCATGCAAATTAAGTATTAAAAACAATATTTACTCATATGTGTCTGTGGGCTTATTGTTTTTTTTTTTTAAACACTGCTTTCATTTTAAAAAGTTTAGTCTATTAGAAATATAATATGGAGCATGTATATTTTAACTCATGTAGATATTTAGCACAAGCTGCATGCAATTTTGTTGTATTGTGTACACTGTAAATAAAGAAAATCTATTCAATTGTAGTTCCATTATTTCAACTTGTTTATTTGTGGCTTATAAGATCAGACAGTCAAAAAGCCATTTTACAGAAATCCTGATGTTTTTACTGTAGATTTACTAAATATGACAGTTTGGCTTACTTTTATATGGAGCAGGGTGATGAAAAATATATGACAGGAGAAACATTTATATTTCAATGCTTTTTTTGTCTGTTTTCAATATTTTTGTGTTCTTAAACTATATATATTGCATTCTCTCTATAAAAAAAATTATACAAATATTGTAAAAGACTGCAGAAAAACTGTTAGAGAATATTTTTCATCACAATGTTCCCTTTTTGTGTGTACCAGTCACTTATAGGTCAGCTTACTTACTTAATTTAACTTACTTGTTAGTAATGAATAAATGACATATCATAAGCAGTTTAGCTAAAGTTCTCTGAATCTCTGGGGATATGACAATTTAAAGATGAGGCAAATGCAAGCTTGAGCAGTTTGATAGCCCAATAGGAGTTTGGGATGATAGTGGGACATATTCAACAATACCTACATTCAGTAATGGTAAAATGTTACCAGGTCATTTTAAGACCTTCTTTGCAGCTGCTTTTAAACACACTTTTTTTTACCAGTCTATAATAGAAAGTACAGATCTGTATGGTATTTTCTGTTGTATTTGTGGGGGTCTGTGTGTGTGTGTGTGTGTGTGTGTGTGTGTGTGTGTGTGTGGGTGTGTGTGGGTGTGTGTGTGTGTGGGTGGGTGGATGGTAAGTCCTGAGAAATTCTTCTATCTGTTTTTGTGTGCTGTCATATTCTGATAGTGCATGGAAAGACTGAGATATTCTGGCTAACCAGGCTTTCACACTATCAGAGGAAAGACCTGCTTTCACACACGCACACACACACACACACACACACACACACACACACACACACACACACACACACACACACACACACACACACACAAATAAATCTAAGTTGTGTATGCACACCCCCAAGTCCTGATTTTATAGTCAGGATCTATTGTTCTATTGATATGAGCAAACTGGCAGGTGTCTGGTGGTACTGCAATAGTTGCAGTAGTGTCAAAGTAAATAAATAAAATCTTCATTCACTGTGTGATTTACTATTGCTTGAAAGTACTACTTGGGTAAATGAATCTAACTAAAAGGCAAGTATTACATCAACATCGAATCATTTTGAAGAGTTTACAACAAGATTTTCCTAATGCAAGGCTAAAAATGAAAATCAGTCCAAATTATTATTCAGCATCTCAAAAATAAAAGATTTGTCAAATGGCGTGTCACATGGCATGTTTTACTACAGTAAAAAAAAAGATTATAAAACAGAAACACAAAATAAAATTACAGACAACTTTATTGGTCATGTAATATGCTATGCCAGCTAGCTATGTCCTAGCTAATGCAAGTTTATGTCATATTTGGTCAAATGTCTCATGTTTTAGCTATTGTTAAATGTTTATTAAAGTCATAATTTCACTCCTCAAACACAAGTTATCCATCTGTACAAAATCGAGCTAGTGTTGATAACAACTGTCTAGTCAGCAGAGATGGAAAGTAATGAAATACAAATACTTTGTTACTGTACGTAAGTAGATTTTTTTTTGTATCAGTACTTGACTTTTTACTTTCACTTATTAAATTTTTTACACAAATATCTGTATTTTCTGTTTCTTACATTTTCAAACCAGATGTGTCACTTTAGTTTTAATCTATTTGGTGACATGATCAATATTTTTCTTTTTATTGCCCACCATTCTCAGCTTATCAACCTATTTCTTGTCATTGCTTGGCTTTTTCAACCTAGCACTGGCGTATCATTTCCTGGCTAGCATGCATCACAGACGTAGGCTAGTTTACAAAGCTAACAACAAGTAAGTCAGAATGCAACAAGAAATCTGGGGATAATGTTGTAAAGACAGAGGGAGTCAGCGATGTAAACATGACTCAGCACAGAGACATTCCTGATCACCTGATCATCATCATCTTTTCTCTGCTTGTGTTTTATATGGTGGATGTTCAGACTGGATACATTCATTAGGTAACATTATTTTAAATTCTTTGTAATAATATTTTAATATGATGTGAGGTGCAGTTATCAGTGTGACACTTAAACAGGTAGTAGTAATGACTTATTTTAACCTAAGCACGTATCAGAGACCAAAGTTTAACTTGAATGAAAAAGTGTAGTCAGTACTTCAACTTTTACCAGAGTCTTTTAAAACATAAGTATCTGTACTTCTACTTGAGTAAAGGACATGTGTATTTTTGCCACCTCTGCTAGCCAGGTAGCATCAGAATATAGATGTGTTTATGAATTCTTGGTAAAGTGAAAAAGTTAATATTTGTATATTATTTAATTTTAATTTCTGGGCATTGATAAACAGAAATATTAAGATAAAAATGTACCAGAGTTGATACTTTTATCAAAAGAACTCATTTTTGTGACAGTTGAAGAAAGCACACAGTCTGATAATTAGCTCAGGGTAGTTGTGTCCTTGTTTCTTTCAAGAGAACTTCAAAGGTTGGAGTAATGAAAAGTATTACACCATGCATGCCAGGCTACATTCCAGCTTCACAGCTCCCTGTGGGCCAGCACTGGTGTGACGATTTAGATAGGACTAACCTGCAGAGATGAAACGAGAAGCATGGTGGGATATTAAGTGAAGATGATGATAGAAGCATAAGTAAAAGGGTAAAGCCACGGAACTTTTTCAAAAGGGGGCCAGGAAGCGTCTACAGACTAACCACTAACATTTTTACAGACAGGAAATGTGTGTTGGTGGAAATGTTTTTAGTTATGGCTTTGTTGAACAAAGCAGCATATGCCATTTTTTGTTTAACAGATTCCTACATTACCCACAATGACATTTGTCTAGCTATTGATAGAGGTAACAGTTTGATTAAGTCCTTGCATTATCTCCAACAAATAAGTATGATGCAGTGGCACTTTTGGCATTGGATTCCAGATTAATGCCTATTAGTCTGACAATTATTTATTTAATTTTTTTTTTCAAAAATTGCCAGTTCACACTGAAACATCTGAAAATGTTACATCCTTTGAAAAAGGTGAACAGTGATTATTTTAACAATGTTGTGTAACTGTATAGCAGGCACAACATGCACAGTACATCATACACCATCTTGATTGTTTTAAGTCATTGGGTATCATAACTAAGTAAAATCATTTTTTAAAGGTTCTTTCTTATCAGTCCACACTGCAACTTAAAAATTGCTTTTTTCAAACGTATCCACTTGGGATATCGTTTTCAGGAGATAAAATAGATGCTATTTCAGTGTGGTTGAAAGGCCACAATTTAGAAATGCATTTATTAAATTTATCTGGATTAAAGTGTAAGTTCTTTAGTTTGTCAAGCTCTCGCACATCCTCATCTATGTGTACATTTCAAACAGATCAGTTTCCAAAGCTTTTAAGGTAATACCATCATCAGTGCCTCTGCACTCACCATCTCATAGAGTGGGCAAGCAAGAGTTTGGAGTTTATTATAACAACAAATGGGGAATAACTGTGGAATAGGATCTAGTGCAGATTAGAATTTAGACCATAATGCGGGTTTAATGCTGTACAAATTAGTTGCCACTGAAAGAGAAAGTTTTCAAATTGTATCATTTTGCAGGACAGAAATACAAATTGTATGCAATGCAGCTGAAAAACATTTAAATATATTGCATATTTAGCACATGCTGCTCCATATCTGGGACAGTTAAAAACACAAGTACAAAATTCTGAATATTAAAAGCTATTCATATTTAGTCTGTTATGAGCACCGCATAACTGGATTTCAGATTACCAAAGTGATTTCTGATCTGATATTTCCCAGATATTGTAACTTTTTCAGTCGTGTCTAGACTACTGTTTTACCATAGAAAAAGAGGGAAAAATGTGGACTGAAAAAAATGTTCTAAGTTCAGGCAATGAGCAATGACTGGAGCATGTTCTGTACTTTGTTAGCAGCAAATGAACCTCATACTGCTCTAACTCACTCAAGCTAACTGCCTTTATTGTGTTTTCATTATTGACACTATTAAGGAAATAAAAGCGGACATAAAAATAGCTGCTGCCGTTATGATCTACAGGTAAAAGCTTCTGGTCATGAAGAAAAAAAGCGTGACATTTAAGAGAACGGGGGGTCAGGTAGCTGCAGATCGACACAGCTGTACATGTGGCTTCCAACTGGGAAATAAATGTTTCCCTGCGTGTTGGTGGTTATGTGTTGGAAATTTCAGAAAAGTTAAGCTGAGCAAAAAGTGTTTAAGAGGGTGGTTCTTTGCTGTTGCTTTAAAAAATAACTCAATAAATGCTGTTCAAAATGCAAAATATGCACAATAAAAAATGTGCTGAGTTGATGGAAAATGGGAAGTAATAGTGGTGTTATGTTTGTTATGTATGTGAATGTAAGAGAAGAGAAGAGAAGAAAAGAGAAGAGAAGAGAAGAGAAGAGAAGAGAAGAGAAGAGAGGTAAAGAGAGGTAAAGAGAGGTAAAGAGAGGTAAAGAGAGGTAACGAGAAGACACTAGCTATATGGAATATAAGTCGTTTTACTTTGTTGTAAAGAATCTTAATCATGTGCATCACCCTTCACTCTAGAGGAAGATTTCTCCCACATGCAAGCGGTTTCCGGGCATGTTTGGCATTTCTGCTTGACTCTCAGCACACATGCAGTGCAGGATGCTGTTGATTTTGTGGCTTGTAAACCTGAGGAAAATGCTTGACGTTCATTGCAATTACGGATCATAAACGTTCCTTTGCACAATATTCCTCAACAAGTAACTGTGCTGGAATTGTGCCGTAATGCTGTGGTTCATTTTTTTCCATCATATGCATCTGTGTAGACTGAAACATGTTAAAAATAATTATTTACATTTCTCTTTGGCAGATGGGTTTTATATGGACTGATTTAGATGTGAGGCAGACTTTAAAATAGTGAGGAATATCATCCAAGCTGAGAGCACTTAAAGGATCCAAAAACCTAGAGCCAGAAGCAAGTGCAGGACAGTTGAAAGTGCCTTTACACACTGATCATTTTAACACATTAAGCCTTTTATTACTAAGAAATTGTTTATTATTATTATTATTATTATTATTATTATTATTATTATTATTATTATTAATAACAAGCTTTTACCCAGTAATCTTTTTAATCCTACAACTGCAAGTTAATGACAAATTTTACCTAAAAATCTGTGTTCGTCATAAAATGTGTCCTACAAGGTTTTATTTCTTACAAGTTAGAGTTACCTTTACAAAGTTGGTACTTTGTATACCACAAATACTAGTTAAAATCACTTTTTACCCTATTAGCTAACAGTTTTAAGTTAATAACACACAACTATGATATTTTGACTCAGAACGGTAAAATAATATCATAATCCATCTTTTTACAACTCAGTTGTGATACTACACAATTGCGCTTTTTTGTCAGTTGAGAAATACATAAATATTACCTCACAATTGTGAGTAAATATCATGCAATTGCAACTCTTTGCAATTACCCCATTCAATCTTCAACTACAAGTAAGTTAATTTCCCAGAATATTGATTTTTTTTTTCTTCCAGTTTCAGTTTATTATAATTATATCATAAAATTTTAATTGTGTTAACATTATAAAATCTTTGAGCTCACAGTTGCAATCTATCATCATATATTGAACAATCATTCAGCTATTAACACAGTTATTGTACTTAATTGAAAACTTGATGCTCTCTGTACCAACTATAATCCTATTTGTCATAAAAATTCACATTGTGAGACAGCAAGTAACACGAGTCACATTGTGTGTGTGTGTGTGTGTGTGTGTGTGTGTGTGTGTGTGTGTGTAAGAGAGAGAGAGAGAGAGAGAGAGAGAGAGAGAGAGAGAGAGAGAGAGAGAGAGAGAGAGAGAGAGAGATAAAGCTATGAATGAAGATGATGAGCCACTGATGAAGCGATGAGCTCTGACAAGCACAGCCGTCATGGTGTTTACCGGCTTGAGTGTGTGCATTCGTGTGTGTCTGTGTGTGGTTGTCAGAAAGAGAGAAAGAGAGGTAGATGAATTAACTGTGTTTGTTTTGAATTTGTGTCTGGGATATGACTACATTATTTGGGTGAGTTATGACAGGTTTGTGCCACATGAGTCTCTCCCTTCCTCTCTCTCTCTCTCTCTCTCTCTCTCTCTCTCTCTCTCTCTCTCTCTCTCTCTCTCTCTCTCTCTCTCTCTATTTCTCACACACAAACCACAATGGCGATGATGATGATGAAGATATCACTTTAAAGAACAATCTCCATAATATTTCATGCTCACTCAGCACCCAGGGTCTGAGGGCCAACTGCTTTATCAATTGATTTGATTCACGGCTGGGGCTTATACTCAGGCACACTCACACACACACACACACACACAACACACACACACACACACACACACACACACACACACACACACACACACACACACACACACACACACACACACACACACACACAATATTTCAAATAAATGACACAATGAAAATGATATCTGCATGTGAGACATGAATAAAAGGTGTGGAGGAAGAAGGCAGGGCGAGGCATTACTCCACACAAAGGGATGAGTTTTATCTCTAGCACTTTATTCTATTTCTCATTTCTTTCATTTCTTATGATGTGACAAATGAGCCATGAAAAAAGAAACACACACACACACACACACACACACACACACACACACACACACACACGCACACACACACACAAACATAGTAGTAGCTATTTTAGGGTCTATTCTATTTGGATATATGACACAATATCTTATTTTAGGTTGATTATTCAAACCTTTTCCATATATAATTTTATTTAAAAGATTTATTTTTTAATGAAGCCTTTTCTTTTGTACTGTATAGTCATACCTATTATGATATCATAATAATGTAATAATGTAATGTCTTGTGATATATTTACCCTTATTTACTCCTTTTTTCCTTTGTGGTCATTCTAATATATATATATATTCTATTTAAATTTTATGATGTTGAACCACATACTCTATTCTATTTTGACCCATAGAATATTTAATCTGTTTTAATATACTCCGTTTTTATTTTTTTATTTATTAAAAAATATTTAAATCTGTGTTTAACCATTTTTCTATTTAATTATATATTGACTATATTGATATATATTCTACTTTATTGTTCTGAATATCTTTATTGTTATGAATTTTGAAATACTATATTCTGTAAGATTCTTATATAATAAACCTAAACCTATTTTATTGTCTCATGATATGTAATTCTTTTTTTTATTCGATTCTACTTTATAGGGATTTACAGTATACTATAATGGTATGTGTTGCACTCCATTCTGTCTTTTTCTACCATGTTTATATATCTTAATCTATGATAATATTTTTTTTGAAAAGCTACCTCATACTATGCAACACTGTTCTGTTCTGTATGTCTCTACAGCATTTTGTTCTGCATTATTCCTTAACTATCCTCACAGGGTGTTTAGGCCACAGAGACCAATTCTATATGACAGAATTGCAATGTGTGTGTGTGTGTGGTGAGGGGTATAAGGAGCTATGATTAATCACACAGCTGATGACGGATTGTGTGAGGATGAAGAATCTGTCAGACACTCTTATGACTAATGAACAACATAATAATGGCAACATACATCACTCAATGTGTGAGCTGCAGGGGGGGGGTCAAAGGAAGGCCTTACTGCTGAATGCCCTACTAATGAGTCCGCTGGAGACTGTCCCCACACATGAGGAGAGAGAGAGAGAGAGAGAGAGAGAGAGAGAGAGAGAGAGAGAGAGAGAGAGAGTCTATAGAAGGATTATGTGTCTGTTAAAAAGATCTCCTTTCAGACCTGCACTTATCATCATTGTATTGTGTATTCATTATGTCTAATCCATGCAAATTTGCCAGATGAAAACTGGTTTGCATTAACTCGATTAGTGAAGTAGTAAACCCATGTCATTTTCAAATTCTATTCATATAAAACCCAATAATTAAATCATATGAACAATGTGAAATGCATTCTGACAATATACTCAGGATTATGCTGGCTAGCTTCCTTATAAGGTCTGAGATGGTAATTTTACTCCTCATTATTACTATTGTTTATGTTTCTTTCCTTGAAAAAGTACAGGAAAGCCACATAGTCTGGACCATAATTCATGTATTTATCATATTTCCAGAGCTTTAGACTAGTAAATAGACATGGGACGAAATCCAGTAAGTTGGTAATATTTTTAAATGCATTGACTGACGACTAAATGTGATTTCAATTTTATCTTTTTATTTTAGAAGATTTGAGAACTGCAAAATATTGCCATGTCTGCCAGTTCTAACAAATTACAGTATTAAGAAGTCTGCAAAATAGAGAAGTGTGATGTATTCTATTGCTTTTTGATCAATAAATTCTATTCTTTTCTAATTTAGTCTAGTCCAGTCTAATTCTACGCTATTCCATTCGGGTGTGATGTATTCTATTCACATCAATTTATTTTAATGTATTCAACTCTCCACTGTCTTATTGTCAGAGAACCACCAGCCACGCCCCCCTCAAACGTTTAACACTCTCGCTCAGCCTCTCCCTCCTATTAATCACCTGCACCTGTTTTACCTTAATCCGTTCAATTTAAAATATCTCTCTTCCCCTTCACTCGCCATCCGATCCACTGTATACCTACCCTAGATCATCCGGACTCTCTACTGATCCTGTGTGTTCCTGTGATCCTGTGATCCTCGTTACGCTTCTCATGACACTCGCTACAGCTAAGTTTATCATTTCCTGCACTCCAGTTTCTGAGTCTCCTTTGTTTGTCTCTTCAAAGATAAATAAACTACACCTTGTTTTACTCCTGGTTTCTGCTGTCTGGTGTTCTGTGACAGAAGATTGGACCGAAAACTGACCTCAATGGATCCCCAACTAAGTCTGGTTGCGGATCCAGTCAAGGAACTCGTTGCTGCTCTCCAGGAGGCGTTCGCTCCGGCTCCAGCTCCTGCTAGCATGGCTACACCGCCCGCCTCTGGCAGCCCCATGGCACTTACGGCTTTCTACTCCGGGGAAGCAGCTGAGTGCAGCGGCTTCCTTTTACATGTCAATCTCTACATCAAAATGCAACCTACCAAATTCCCCAATGATCACTCCAAGGTCAAGTTTCTCATCTCGCTGTTAACCGGGAAGGCTCTGTCATGGGCTAGAGTGATATGGAATGCCAATAGTTCCACTACCACCACATATTACCATTTTACCAGATACTTTGCTGAGGTGTTCAGTGTAGCCACTGGGGAACTCACTACAGCTGACCAACTCTTTAATCTCTGCCAAGGGTCTTCCTCACTAATGGAGTATAGCCTACAATTCCGCATGCTGGCCGCCACTAGTGGCTGGAATAAAACTGCTCTATTGGCGTGTATCGACAGAGGCTAAACCAGAACCTCAAGATGGCTATGGCAATATATGATGACACGGTGGGCCTAAAAGCATTTATCCAGTGAGCTATATGTGTCTCCCAGTGGCTGGCCACCCGTCAGTCCCATCAGGCTGAACTATCACTCCACCCCAACATCCCTTCCATCCCAAAACCGGAACCCATGCAGATTGGTACCCAATGGCTATTGAGGAAAGAGAGAGAGAGACAGAGAGAGAGAGAGAGAGAGAGAGAGAGAGAGAGAGAGAGAGAGAGCCGCCTCGCAGCTGGAGCATGCCTATATTGTGGTGATCCCAGTCAATTAATACGCCAGTG
This sequence comes from Silurus aristotelis, assembly GCF_946808225.1. Lineage (NCBI taxonomy): Eukaryota > Metazoa > Chordata > Actinopteri > Siluriformes > Siluridae > Silurus > Silurus aristotelis. Next base: position 10,382,764 of record NC_139582.1, read on the forward strand.
CCTCGTCAGACCCCCACGTCTGTTGGTGAGGACCGTTAACCTCACCTCTTGGGAAATTTCATCTCCCAATAATACCTAGAATGTCCATTCCAGAGCGCATGGCAATGGAGGCCTATATTCAGGAAGCCTTACAACAGGGCTTCATAACCCCATCCTCTTCTTCAGCAGCTTCCAGCTTTTTCTCCGTGGACAAGAGGTACGGCGGTCTCTGGCCGTGGATTGATTACTGAAATTTAAACTCCCAAATTGTACAACTCCCTTACCCGCTCCCTCTGGTCCCGGCTGCCCTAGAAGACCCCCACGGAGCCCAAGTATTTACAAAGCTAGATCTCCTGAGTGCATATAATCTTGTGCGTATACGCAAGGGCAATGAATGGAAGACAGCCTTCATCACCCCCTCGGGGCACTACAAATACCGGGTCATGCCGTATAGACTCTCCATTTCTCAAGCGGTGTTCCAGTCTTATGAACAAAGTGTTTAGACAGTTCCTCCACCGGTTTGTCATTCTATACATCGATGATATTCTTATATACTCTTAAAGTCTGACTGATTATTGGTGTCATTTTACCTAGGTTTTGGAACGATTAAGGGAACACTACCTCTACCTGAAGCTGGAGTTGTGTGAGTTCCATCAGTCCTGTGTACAGTTCCTGGAGTTGGTCATCAGTCCATCGGGGGTATAAATGGTCCAGGGGAAGATCAAGGCAGTCTTGGATGTCATGGTTTCATGAAAGAACTAAAATGATTTGTAGGATTTACTATCTTCTATCGGTGGTTCATTTGCAATTTTAGTTTGGTCACTACCCGCTCACATCACTCCTGAAGGGTAAGGTCAAGACTGTAGTCTGGAACCAGGAGGCCAAGGAGGCCTTTACTGAGATCAAGCGAAAGTTCAGTACCGCACCTCTCCTACGACACACGGATCCCCAGTTTCTGTTTATAGTAAAGGTGGATGCCTCCTCCACAGGCATAGGGGCTGCACTGTCACAACATACGGGTAATCCTCCACGCCTTCAACCCTGCGCGGTCTACTCCAAGAAACTCTCTCCCTCTAAACAAAACTATAACATTGGTAATCGAGAACTCCTGCCGATCAAACTGGCTCTGGAAGAGTGCCAGCACTGGTCGGAGGGGGCGATGCATCCATACTCACTGATCACTGATCTCAAGAACCTCCAATATCTTCGGGAAGCAAAATGCCTTAACACTCGTCAGGCCAGATGGGCATTATTCTTCACACACTTTCACTATTCTATCATCCATCGTACTGGCTCCAAGAATGGTAAAGCGAAGGCCTTTTCGAGAATCTACACCCCTGTAACCCCACGGACCCGGAACCTATAATTCCACCCAATCTTATCCTTAGCCCCATAGTGTGGAATATAGATGAAGAGATCAAAACGGCAACCCTTTTGGAACCTGCCTCACCAGAATGCCATGAGGGGAGGACATTCGTCCCAAATACCTGCCGTCTACCCATGTTGAGTTAAGTCCATGAGGCTCTGGTATGATCAGAGACATTACTAGGTACGTCTAAGGCTTCTCTGTCTATGCCATTTCGCATTTCACTCTTCTCTCTCTGTCACAGATAACCCTGGAGCTACTGACAATCCGTGTCACCCTGAGGTGCTCAACCAACCCTCCATATACTCCACCCGAGAGATTCTGTACTATCGGCATCGGGGCCCCATGCTGGAAACCTCATCGATTGGGAGGGGTATGGTCCAGAGGAATGCTTCTGGGTTCCCTGGAACCCTGGGCATCCTGGAAACGGCACTTCTGGAGCAGTTCCACCTCAATCACCCTGACCGCTCCACACACAGAGGTTGCGGGCATCCCCAGCACCGTGTTAGGGCGTCACAAGCTGCCCCTGGAAGAGGGGGTAACCACCAGCCACCCCCCCCCAAACACTCAACACTCTCGCTCAGCCTCTCCCTCCTATTAATCACCTGCACTCGCTTTCTCTTAATCCGTTTCCTTTAAAAGATCTCTCTTCCCCTTCTCTCGCCGTCCGATCTACCATATACCTACCCTAGATCATGCGGAGTCCCTACTGATCCTGTGTGTTCCTGTGATCCTGTGATCCTCATTACACTTCTTGTGATGCTCACTACAGGTAAGTTTACAATTTCCTGCACTTCAGTTTCTGAGTCTCCTTTGTTTGTCTCTTTAAAGATAAATAAACTACACCTTGTTTTACTCCCGGTTTCAACCATTTGGTGTTCCGTGACACTTATAATCCATCTGCACTGATTATTCTACTATAACTCAGGACTGCCTCACTGACTCAGGACTACAGTTTGCTTATGATCACCATCACTGTACCCGCAACATCGAATATCTGCAGTAAATAGACATTCGGTGCAACCCAGACGAGGATGGGTTCCCTCTTGAGTCTGGTTCCTTTCAAGGTTTTTTCCTTATGCCATCTCTGGGAGTTTTTCCTTGCCACAGTCGCTTGCTTATCAGGGACAAACTTATAAAGAACATCTTATTCATTTTTATCACCACATTATTTGTGTAAAGCTGCTTTGAGATAATGTTAATTGTTAAAAGCGCTATACAAATAAAAATGAATTGAATTTAATATAATTTTTTTTGCTTTAGACTGTTTTCTTCTACTCTATTTTAATTCTACTGTAATTCTATTTTTTTGTGATTCTATTCCATGTTATTCTGTCATTGCATATTCTATTACATAGTGCTTTATTTTCTTGTGATATATTATATTAAATTTTATCAATAAGCCTCTATATCGCTATGCAACTAGGCATTATTTAAAATGACATGATATAAAATTAATTGCAAAACTTGGTTACTAAAACTGAAACTACTAAGCATAAATTAATAACAGAATTGTTAAAAAAAAAAAAAATTTAATACGTTTTAATTAGTAACTTACTTTGGAGCACATTGTAATTGGAGATGTTCATTTATTGGGTTCTGTCCTGCTCTATTGTGCTGCATTCTGTGTGTGAGAACTGAGTGTGATTAAGAACTTTTGATTGATCCATCAGTGTTGAAAATATCTAAAGAAAAGCAGAACTTGGGTTTTAAAATCTTTTACTGTTGCAGAAAAAACACAATTGTTACTATCCATCTTCTTACAGAATATATCTGAGAAGAAACTTTTCATATTAGTTAACAATTTAATCAATTAGTACATGTCCTTTCCAATGTGTAATTGTGTCATTTTAATTGAAAGAAAATCATATAAAGGTAAGAAAATATTACTCAGATTCTATAAGCCTTTGTCAAAGTACACATCCAGTGTTTATAATCAGCTGCAGTGTGTGCCACGCTTGACCTTGCTGATTTCAAGCATTAGCCGACAGACGCCACAGACGAGGCCCCTGTCTTTCTCTTTCTTCACCTTTCTGTCATTCAGTCATGGTTATTATTCCAATTATTGATATCAGAGCAACATTTTACTCTTTTGGTTTTTCTCTGCAACAGATCAATACACTTGATCAGTGTGAGGTCCAATTGTGAAAGATTCCCAGAGGGCAATCACACTGCTGCTACTTAAACAGTGCACAATGTAGGTACTGATACAATAGTTTTATTAATCTACATAGCAATTCTATATGATATTTGTTCATTAAAACGCTGTGGATGATTATAATATTATTGTAATACGCTATATCAGAGCTTATGGTATATAATGCTAAAATTTATAAACAATAGGTTTCCATTTTTATAAAAGTATAAATCACTTAATAGAACATTATACCATATCATAACAGGCTACAAAATTGATCTACATTATAAAAAACTAAAGTTTGGGGTAATCTCAAAATAAGATTCATATGTGTTTTTCCACATTTAGTCCCCACTTACTGTAATAATAACCTTCACTCTTTTGAAAAGATGTTTTACTTGATTTTGGAGTGTGCTGGTAGAGATTTGTGTTGATGGTTAATGTCAGCTGAAGCTGAAGATGCTGAGATTTTGATTGAGAGTGATGAGAATGGACGAGTTTATTAGAGGGACAGCACATGTAGGACCTTTTGGAGACAAGGTGAGGGAGGCATGATTGGGATGGTTTGGACATGTGCAGAGGAGTTGCCAGAAAGGAGGAAAAGTGGAAGGACAAGGAAGAGGTTTATGGATAAGGGGAGGAAAGACATGCAGGTAGTTGATTTGAAAGAGGTAGATGTAGAGGACACAGTAATGTGGAGACGGATGATCCGCTCTGGCGACCTCTAAAGGGAGCAGCCGAAAGAAAATGAAAGAAAGTGTATTTTATAGGTTATAATGCATTATGTATAGATGCTATACTTACTCATATGCTATTAGTTGATACTCAACACTACTTTTAATTTTAAGTATAAACAGTGTTATGTAAAAGTGTTATCCAGCATTATAAACTTATATTAGCATACGTAATAAGAATATTAGCATTAGAAAGTGTTATTGAATTATTATCAATTTTTATAAAGAGTTATACTCCTACTGCTCAACTTTTAGAAAAGTTATATTCAGTTAATTTAATAATCTTAGTGGTCTGGAGTTAAATCCAAATTCAGAGAACAAATGTATGTGTTATAATGCATTATAACCTCAGAACTGAACTACAACAGATCTTCAGTTATGATGCATTAATGTCTTGTTCTTATTGACAAATGTTGTTAATACAACCATAACCTGTGTATAATACATAAGCTTCATAATGATCTTTTAAGTTAAATATTGTAGTTGTCCATAAACATTTTTGGTTCTATGTTGTTTGTATGTAAGGTTATAAGGAAATCATTATTGACAAGTAAGTCTGATAAACATAATTTGACAAAGAATTAAATGTTTACCCATTCATAGTTACATTTGAAAGTTTATTTTCCTCTTAAACTTTCAACATCTGGTAAAACATTTCTGTTAGAGAAGGTATTACTTTCCATGAACTGCTTTAGTTAATTTGCTGACACTATGACTGATGATTTCATACAAATTTTGATTTTGACTTACATTTTTTTCAATATAAACATTAACTGGTAAAAAAAAAGAAAAAAAACAGCATGAAAGTGTTTGCCAGTAGAAAGCATCGTGTGAATGCAAGTGGGCTTTTTTCTGTATCTCATTGCTCCGTCTGACCTCTCGGCTTACAGAGATCTTCCCAAAAGGCTAGTCTTTTTCTTCCGCCCCCAATATTTCCCACAAAACTCTCAACAGCAAGATTCGGCAATGGACAATGACTGTGCCTGCATGACCTGAGCACCCAATAGAGATTAAGCTTTGCATTTCAATCTCTGTTGTTGTGTCGGAGGTAATTTGATTGATAGGCTGTTTATCATTCAGCTGGGACTGACACTCATTCTGGCCTGGAGGGCACACATCCTTGTGTCTGTGTCTGTTTGTGTATGTGTTAGAGAGAGAGAGAGAGGGAGAGGGAGAGAGGGTGCATTTTAGCCAATCTTTTGCCCCCTTGTTCACATTTAGCTGACCCCTCGAGGTCATCTCAACATAAGTAAGAGTGAAAGTGTGTTAAACATGTACATGGAGTCCACAGCTGCAGCAGCACTCCTCCACCTCCTCCTTCTTAGCTTTCTCCTCTTTCTCCTCTCCAAGCTGACTTTGATGCTTTAGCAATCCATACATATTGATTTGGAGCGATAATAAACAATTTGATTAGCCTCCTTCTATATGCTGCCACTTCAATCTATCACAAGGGCCCAGCCAAGTGGAAGACGAGCAAAGAGGAGGGAGTGCAAGGGAACAAGATAGACAGACGGAGAGGGAAGGAGAGTGATGGAGGAAGGGGAAGGGTGGACCACAGAAAAAGGGGATCCTGGCATGATTATGTGTCAGGGTGTTCTGAATTGGACAGGACAGCTGAGCTGCCTGCTTATTAACTCCCTCAGAAAATTCTCGGGGCTCTGGCAAGCACGCCGCAGCGCTACCATCTGGATCGATAAGCAATCTCCGCTGTGTACTGAGCAACTGCAACATTCATTTGTCTTCCACTATCCACCCCTCTCTTTCTCTCATTCTCCCACTCCGTCCTTACCGGAAAAGGCACATGAACAGTCAAAAAAGCAACCTTTAATTCCTCTTCACCTTTCAATTCAATTTTTCAGTTTTGTTATATCCACAAGCATGCTCACTCTTAGTCCACAATTTTCAAAATTTTTTCCTTTTCTCACACTATCTCCAGCTTTGTCACTTTTCCCCAGGCTCTGTCACTTTCTAGATAATGACCCTGAGTGAGAGAACAACTGCCTCCATCCATCTCATCCCTTTGACCCCTTTCTTCTGTTCCTAAGACTATAGAGAAAGTCAGAAAGGTGTGGAAAAGAAGGAGAGCTTTAGAACATCAGTGCTTACAGCACACAGAGGAAAGAGTTAAACATGTACATTTCGTATTTGAAATTCTTGTTATTTAGAAAAAAAGATAAGAAACAAACATATAGTAACTAACAATGTCATAAATGCTCTAACCATGATTGAAGTTTTTATATAAAAATACTAAATTAGCAAATTAATAATAATATTAATATAAATGCTACACATCCACTGTCAACATTTGCAAAAGAAAAATTATTATTTCCGTAATAAGCCAGACAATGTGGGGCTAAAATGGAGATTTTGTTGACATTGGCATGATGAATTTTAAGTTCTAGTATATGAAAGCCCTGGTGGCCAAACTGAGAAAATACCTTAAACTAAATTTGGCACCCAATGTTGGTAGGGTGCATTTAAAAGTGGTTGAAAGCTGATCAGCTCAATTGGCCTGGCATTAATTTAACTACCACAGACTCTCAAAAATAATGGTATGTCAGTTAAATGACACAAATAAATTTCTTTGAAAGGAACTCGAGCTGAACTCTTCTGAAAGTAGAGATTCAAAACTAATTACCAGGCATTTGTGTCACTGGGTTGAATTAACATTAGGTTTGCCTCAACATAGCAGATGAAAATAAGAAAAGAAGGCTGTGCTGACATCTTCTCAATTAGCAAATAAAATATAGTCATGATGTTCAGACAATTGTGTATATTTGATTTTTTTTCAGAGCTGCCATTGTCTCAAGTTTCATTTTCTGAACGACCTAATGTAACTAGCTAAGAAAAAGTGCTGACATTATTAAAAGTTGGTTTGAACCTAAACTTAGATTTTCTTCTGAAGTCACTGAATTGAACCTAAACTTAGATTTTCTTCTGAAGTCTCTGAATTTCATAAAACTGCAATCTGCCAAACAGTACTTTTTCTTATCTTGTTCAGTGTCCCAATTCACCTGCTAACTGTCCTAAATAGTATCCGAGATTAAAATTAGTGTGTCCCAGATCATAGTATGTTGAAATGAATGTACTATAGGCATTTCTGGAAATTTCTGGAAGTTGTTTTAAGTGTGGTTTTGTGGTCAAATTTTTAGTTTCAGGGAGGGGAGATTTGTGCCAGAAGCACTTTAAGACAGGAGTAATAAATGAAGAAATGCTGAAATGCAACAGAAAACCTGTAAGCTTTAGTTACGCACTAAAAAGTCTGTGCTTTTTCTTCACCAAGAGTATATAACTTTAGTGAGTATAAGTACACAACTTAGAACGCAGAGTTAGTATTAACCAATAAACTCTTGGATAAAGTAGACAATCTAATCTTTAGCATGTACTCTCAGAAGTTGGATAAGGGACATGATGCAATTTCTTATTTTCGAACATACAATATGATGGCTATTCTACAAAAAAGATAATAATACATCACTGACTCTAAACTTTTATCACTACACTGATTTGCTTTATAGCATTTTTTTCTGGAATCTTCTGGAAATGAGCTCTTGAACATTGTTCTGTGCTATATAGTTTAATACTCTGTGGTTCAAAAGTCTGGACCTACTTGGGAGGCTTATACATTGTCTTTCAGGTCTGAAAAAAGAGAGTAAGTGCTTGTTAATGCAGCATTTGGCTCTAGTGCGGTTCCCCTTGGCTCCACGTTGCCTCTCTGAAGATGGATTTCCATACAGATTGTGTTTGCAGATTGGCTGAGCTGATCACTTTGAGTGATTCTGGAGGCTATCGATCGGACGGATGGATCTATTGACAGGCAGGACAGCTGAAGAGGGAGGCAGTGGTAGCATACGCAGCACACAGAAAGCCAGTCAAGCGAAAAAATGATGGACAATAAGCCATATAGGCTTTCACGTTCTTCGAAAATGAAAAAAAGGACAGGACATTTTATCCTGTTGCTTATAAAGCACGGATTTCATTGTACATGTTTACTGTGTAATTTAGATTGACAAGTCCTCTGAAACCCAGTTACGCCCACTCACTGAACCATAATAATAAATCATAATAGATCATTTGTATTATATGAAAAGTTAGTGTTATAGTGTTAATGTGTATTTCTAGTATTTACAAAACAAGATTGTTTGGGCCAAAATCATATAAACTTTAGTTTCTTTCATTTATAAGATCTTATAAGTCTTATTTTCCATTTGGGTTCTCGTTATAAAGACTGATCACAGCAGCTTCATTAAATGTTTACAGATAATTAAAATATCGTCACTCGTATTTTGGGGAAAATTGTGAAAGCTAGCAACCACATTTTCACTAATACAACCATTTCCTGCAGGAAAAGCTAAAATGTGCATGCAACATGGAACACATGGTCTTGGCACACGGCACATTCACGAGTTTCACACACACACACACACACACACACACACACACACACACACACACACACACACACACACACACACACACACACACACACACACACACACACACACACACAGAATACTAAAACCACAATACATATTGCTGCAGGCATAGGATATGAAGCAGACAAAACAGGAAGTTCATTATAAATAAGCTTTTAATCAGTTCAAAATGCCAACTCTGAGTAAGTGTATGCGTGAGGGTTTGTGTGTGTGTGTGTGTGTGTGTGTGTGTGTGTGTGTGTGTGTGTGTGTGTGTGTGTGTGTGTGTGTGTGTGTGTGTCAGTAGATTACGCCACACGCCCCCAAATTTCCCACATTATGGAAGTGCTGATGGATAATAATGACTCATACTTATTATTTATTTTTGGCTTATAGTCTGAATATTTTAACTCATGCTACAATAGATAATGCTTAGACAGTACTTTCTGCCACCATGTAAATCACAGATTTATAATACTTTCGTTCTAATATGTTATCAATTTTAGATTAACAACAATTTATAGGGATGTGTTTAAAGTGCACTTCAGATAATCTAATGCTTGTAAGAAATTAATATAGAATATAGAAGAGAATAAACATGTAGTATGTGACATTTATGGATGGAGTCTCGGTGTCAATACTTATCTGTCTTCAGAACAATAGCTAAATTATGTGGTACAAAAGCATTCCTGGATGTGGTTTAATAGCATAGTATTCACTTTGCATCAGACTGCATTACAATACCTAATCATTTATTTTATTGTATTTTTTTTTCATTTTAGGAGCTCTCACGTGTGCCATTCCTGATCTAAATAGTAGTATATTAGCATACAACTTTTTACTGTACACTATTTTCCTGCTGATCTTTGAACAATTGCTAGCATTCAGCATACCGTTTTTCACTTCTATCACTCAACCATGACTTGATTTTCTATTTTTCTTTCATTACGCCCTTCTCTTCTTGCCTTTTTTGTCCCTCTTCCCTCTAAGGTCATTTGTAGTCTGGAATCTATAAACCTTTGCATGGCCAAAGTTATATGAATTCTTACTTTTTAATAGCCAAGTTAAAACATTCTCATTTCCAGAGCCGCCAGTTTAAAATGAACCCACAATCAGGACAGAAGAGGATGGAATTACAGAGTAATTACTTTCTCCTTTCTCGCTCACCGAAATCACATTCAGGGCTCTTGAAGTTGACGTGTTTCTATCTGTTGATTTTGCTCTTATGAAGTGTCTTTTTGTGGTGAAGTATTTAATTGAAACATGAGCCTAAGCAATTAGTCAGAGCTTCAGACCTCCACTGTGTAATTCTTCATGTGGATAGGTGTATAGCTACATCCTTAGGCTCAGGGCAGATATATATAAGTCACACACATGCGCACACACATGCACGCACACACACACACACACACACACACACACACACACACTCAGACAATGATGGTAATGTGAGGCCAGCCAAGCTGCCCCCTGAGGTTGGTCACCCCATCGTCTGGCTTAATAAAAATCGCCACCCGTCATCACACGGACACCCCACACACACACACACACACACACACACACACACACACACACACACACACACACACACACACACAGACAGAGCACTCATACATGCCATCGTGCTCTGTCCCTACAGCCCAGTGAAATGTTTTCGGTTTGCCGTACAGCACATTTCTCCCCCTGTAGCACCCTGACAGCTTGATCCTAAGCAGACCGGACTGCATGTGATTTGTCTGATTCACTGCACACCTGTCTGGCTGCTATAATTAGTATCCATGACACCTGCTGCCTGGTGTTAAAAGTGCAAGTCAAAGTTTAGGCCAGAGTGCAGAGTGAGATACAACCTGAAGCAAAACATAGCTGACAAATACATTACCAGGATCGGCAGTGATATCTCAAGCCTTTTAACACTTAATAAACTGTGATTTTGCAGCCTGCGATGAAATGAATGTAAAGTAATAAATAAAAAATACAGTAAGACTTCAAAAAAGGATACAGAGACTAAAGGTATAAGTAGACAAACAAATCTCAAATGGGAAACAGGGCCAAAGCAAAAAAATCTTTTTTCTGTGTGAACATTTTAAATCCATGGATTCTTTGAGGATTAACAGAAAAGTGCTTTCAAAGCAGAAAATGCATTACATTGTGGCATAAATACAAATGTTAAACCCGAAAGCTCTACACAAGAGATATCTGGCAACATCAGAGTCATGAACTGTACGTGGGTAATTCTGATCAAGGAACTTGCATTAATATTCATGTAACTTTTGAATATGATTTCGGAACTTTTGAAGTTAACTATGCATTCCAACTCTGTTGTTAGGGGGTTTGGATATTTTCTATGTCGAGTAATAAATAATGCACTTGGCCAAATTGGACATAATGTCTATAATTTCTATTGAAATGACTTTTCTGGCAACCAAAACATGGGCAGCAAATTAGAGAAGTTATTTACATGTTTGGTTTGCTAATGAAATTATGATTGGTTGGCAGTGTACATGTGAACTTAGGTAAGGTTCAAACTAATTCAAATTGATTTGCATTAATCTACATATATTGTGTACAGTCTACATGATGTACCACTGAATTACCTACATTTGTCATGATCCTGCCATTATCCTGTCAGTCAGCCCAGTTTACTCCCCCAAAACCATTATTCACAAAAATTGCAAAAAAGTATGTTTCTATATCTTAGATCTCCATAAAATGTTTCACCTACATGAACATATAATTTAAATATGAGTAATTAAGTGCTACAAGTAAAAACAAAAAAAAATATTACAAGTTCCCAAGCTCTGGGAAAATGCTTGCATTTGGTCTATTCAGTGCAATTTGTTAATGTGTTGTTTGTTGCATTAAAGTTGCGTTTAAGCAAATAAAAGACAGGCCATTGATTTCCTGCTCAGTTCTGCTCCTGGAGAAAGTGCACATGTAGGCACTGAATTAGAATTCGTTTGATGGCTTTATGGATTGAAATATGCCACAAATTTGATTGAGGGCGATTTGCTCGTCTGGACCGGATCCATCCGGCCCTTTCCTCCTTATTGTGCTTCCTGATTGATTTTTAAGTTAGGAGCAGCCGAGTGCCACCCAATCAAGAGCCACCAACATTGTACAGATTAGACAATTTGCGGTAATCAATGAAAATATTCCCTGATTTGCGAGAGCTCAATCTGAGCCATAAATCACAGGTGCAATGCATGAGTTAGTTAGCAGTAAAACAAGCGCCGCAGACAGAATGGGCTAGTAGGGGTGAATTAGGGGGCGGGAGAGGAAGTAACGTGAGAGACGCTACTGAAGTGTGTGCGTGTGTGTGTATGTAAGAGTGAGATAGAGAAAGAGAGGAGGTAATGAGACTGAAATACTGGTCTATCTTCCTTTTACCCCCTCCTTTCTCCAGCAGCATTCCTGTCAACTCCTAATGGGCCAGCGCAAGGGCCAGCATTTGTCATCCAGCTTCCGGACACATATTTATTCATTTATTTATTGCCTAGATGCCGGATCATCTTTTATAACATTAAGCACCTTGTCCTCCCCTCGAGTCACATATTGACAACAGAGGCATGAATTTATTCCCAGGAAATAATGCAGTCAGTTAATGGAATGTCATATTCATTAATTAATAAAAGTGCATACTGTAGATATTAATATATCTAAATAGAATAAATAGAGGATTTATGACTCTGCAACATCAAGCTGAAATGACTTTTTTCTTGTTTTTTTTTTTCTTTTTTGAGAAAATGGACCACTATGCATCTCACTTGTTTGGCTCAGAAAAAAGATGACCATCTTTCTACCACTCTCGCTTTCACATCCCACACACACACACACACACACACAAACACACACACACACAAACTGATACACACCTGGCTGATGCTCTTGGCAGGTGGTTGCTCTTTGTGTCATTGTAATGGCCCTGGCTAGACTGATGATCCTGCCAGCAACCTCTACAAGTGCATTTGATTCTTACCCCCACAACCCCCACTGCCCACCCCCACCCTCCCTACCGCCACAAACACACATACACATTTACACATACACACACAAACACACACAGAACGATGAACACACTCACAAACTGTGGTTGGTCTGTTTTATCAAAGGAATTACCTAAAGTGGCTGTTATTTCATCATCCTGCCTGTCAACATGGCCTATTCCTTTAATTTATACACCACCAAAACAAGTACACTGTTCATAGATCACCCATGTCTGACAAAAAAAGAGCTAAAATATCATCTGGCCTATGCAGGCCAGGTGTGGAATCATTAACCTCTGCCATGGTGTGAGACCGAGCTTATTATGAGATGGAGGCTCCTCCTTGGTAGGAGAAAGAGTGCCTTTTGTTACCGAACCTGTCCTATTTTAAGCACACACACTTTGTCACACATCAATACACTCATTTCCTCCTCATGTAAGCAGGTGCTGAGAATAGGAACAAAATGCCTGGCCTTAAACTTCATGCTTCCTGAGAGATTCTACAAATTGAGTGTTAATGATGTCTGGGTTGAATTTATTGTCAAGACCATTTTGTACCAACCACATGCATTGCACTCTAATAAGGGTCACTTATAATAAATACTAAATGAAAATGTAAAACTGAATAAGTGTAATTTAAGTTTGATGAGGCTTGTATGAGTTTTCTGCAACGCCATTTGTTATGTATAATGCTTCCTTTAGAAACTGTTTCCTAACCTTGTGGGCAATACGTAACATTGCTGGTGATGTTTGGGTTCTTTGATCATGTTTGGGTTCATATTTGGCGAATTGTCTGTTGCTTGTAGTGTACCGTATTTTTCGGACTATAGGCCGCTACTTTTTTCCCCGCGGCTTAAACAACGAAGCGGCTTATTTCCCAAAATTCCGTTATTGACCTAAAGGAGCCACAACATATTTCACCAGTTAAACACCGTGTAACAGACACTGTCTTTTGTTAAAGCCTGTGTAAAGTTCATTAGTTTCAGTGTAGACACCTGCGGCTTATAGACAGGTGCGGCTTATTTATGTTAAAAATAAAAATCTTTGTCAAAATCAGTTATATATGTTTATATATGGCTTATATATGGGTGCGCTTTATAGTCCAGAAATTACGGTAGATGCATTTGATATCAAGACCTTTTTACATCAACCCCACTTTCTCCCGGTTTTTTTAGGTGTATTGGAGTTTGCTGGAATGTTATTTGTTTTGTATGGCATTCCTCTAAAAAATGTTTCTGAATCATTCTTTTTTCATACCATGTACATAGGTGTTTAAAACGGGCAAAACACAATGAATAATAACAACTAAAACATTCTGTTTTGCTGAGGACAAAAATGAACATGACACTGTCTATGTGATAATTCACATTTAACACTGGTGCTGTCTTTATTATTTTTAAACTATTTCCGTGTTGCTTTTAGTACAGATACATTTAATTTTAACACGTTTTATACATTAATTACAAGTTTATCAATTTGGACAAGCTTTACAGGAGTTTGCAGTAATGCTATTTTTATTAAATGATGCTCCTCTGAGAACATGTGTCTTGATTCAGTCTCTATACATTATGTCTATAAGCCTGACTGTCACCAAACCTAGCCCTTTTCAAGCACGTGTATGCACAAATTGATTGAGAGACATGTGCTTATACCTGATAAGCATAACAATGAAATGTCTAGTCATAAAAGTGACAGTGCCTGGGTGATACGTTACGCATTTAACTCTGATGATTGAGTTTATATTTGGATGTTGATATGTTGCATGTAGTACAAATGCATTTATCATCACAGCCTTTTTTTTTTGCATCATTCACAGATCCGTCGCATTTGGCCAAGTGTATAGGACTTTGTAGTAATCCTATTCGTACTATACAATGTTCCTGTGAAAAAGCATTTTTCTGTCTCTTTCTATATTGTGCTTTTAGTTCTGTTAGTATATATGTTACAGTATGAGCATGTCTCTATCTTTGCTTACCCTTGAAAATCTCTGCTCTCCCTGATCCAACATCAGAAGCGATGATTAAAAACACAAAAAAAACCCGAAAAAAAAAAAACGCTTGCTTGCCTCAAAGCAGCCGCCTGGCTTAACATTGTCAAAAAGAGTTTTTTTACACTCCCCTTTTTGACCTCCTGTGTATAATTTATTGAGCCGTTCTCATCCTTGTGCAGAGCATAAGCTTTGTTCAAAATGTATTTCTCCTCTCATTAACAGCTTGTGGGCTACATATGCACTCTGGCTTCAGCGAGAATCCTGGGCTGAGCTTTTCAGATTCTTCTGATCTTTCACAGGAAAATTCATTTTTTTACTTGTTTAAAATTATGGTAAATACATGATAGTTCAAAAGTTGATTATTTTAAGTGCATTAGTTTTAAATATATAGTTGTTTACACATTAATTATACTGAATTGTATAGTTTTAGTTTTAGTGTACAATGCAATAATTACTAAGACTTTGTATAAAACAAATTTAACCATGATACATCATGTCAAGTAAATATGAACCAGTGGTGCGATAATATCAAAATGTGCTTCATAAAAAGTATTAGTTTTGGGGTGTGCACTATTATGCAAGTGGGTTAAGTAGGTTATACTACTACTATAAGTAGTAGTAAGTAAGTTTATTTTTGTGCTAAAAATATTTTTTTCACTTTTTATATGATGGAATATCAAACTGAGGGTGGAAATTATTATACTATTATATTATGTTATTAAACATTGACTGGTAGAATGTAGACTCTTTATATCAATTTAAAAATTTATAGTTTTGAGTAATTAAAACGTATTTATATATATATATATATATATATATATATATATATATATATATATATATATATATATATATATATATATATATAATTGTTTTACATATGTACTGTACCTGCTACTTGCTTAACTCAGGCAGCTATGCATATCATTATTGAAACATACTTCAACTTACCTCGTATTCTGAAATCTTAATTGTTTCCCCCAGATTATATTCATATGATTTTCATTATTTCTTATATTTCTACATCGACAGATATTAATATTTAGAGGATACTACTTGTAAATGATCTTTCAATATATGTTAAATTATTGGTCCTGTTCACATTGTCTTGCCACACTGTAGTACCACCCTACAAATACTAAGTTATTATATAATCTAAATACAGAAGTACTTTTGTCTGAATAATCCGCATAATCTATTCTGCAAAAGTGCTGACAAAGCAATTTACTCTGAGCGAATTTTCCCATAGGAATTAATGTAAATTGAGATGCGTTTAGACACCAAAAAAAATCGTAAAAATTAAAGTATACAGTACAATATACAGTAATACAGAATAGTAATACAATTATATGTAATTTTAACTTAAATCTAAAATAAATAAACAAGAGTTTTACTGTACCTTTGAGAAGACTCGAGACTGCTCAAGGCTGAGTCTGAATTATGATTTTGGGAAAACCCGAATCGTCACCCGAATCGCTGATTTAACCAAACTTCTGCTTTTTAGATTCATTTTTTGAACTTTTTGTTTTTTTTTATTCAACTTTAATCAAGAATGTCTCACTCAATGCATGTATATTGGATATCCGCTCACAATCTAATGCAAAATTTCACAAAAGATTTTGCTCGTACTACAAAGCACTCGTAAACGGCGTTAATCACAAGTTTTACTGTAGTTTCTCCCTAAACTTTTCGCCACAAAGCTGATATCATGCAATTGTCTAGAATTTTTTTGTCTGCTGTAGCTTTGGAATTTCCCTTCACTAATTGCTGCCCTTAAATGAACCTATTCCAAATTAACTCCATAAAGACATGGTTGGAATGAATTTGAGTGGCCTGCACAGATCCCTGGCCTAAACACTATCAGGATGACTTGGAAGAGTGACAGCACCACAGGTCTTCTCAAACCATTTCAGTGCACCACCTGACTAATGCTGTATGAATAAATGTACAATTCCTACAGGTACATACAAAAAAAAAAAAATAGTCAAAAAAGTAGTGGAGGCTGTTTATTGTAGCACTTCTTTCATATGAAAATCACATATGGATGTGACAATCAGATGTTCTTATACTTTTGGTCAAATATTGTAGTATACTTACCTTTTTTAAATATCCTGTCAATACACTGACTGGATGCCAAATTAAAAACATTTATTATTTACAACATGATCTCATAATCATATTACATCCTAGAGTGCTTGATTTGTTATTGAGTTAATTTACTTTATAATGCAGTTAATTATCAAAAAATAATTTCAGAATGTAGAGTGAGGAATGGACATTTGGATGCAACAACACATTTTTGGAAGTTGAAGGATAAAACATTTTTACATTTATATGAAAAGATTTTTGAGGGTTTTTGCATTTGTATCAGTTAACTTATATTTTATTTTATATACTTATATTCATATAAAATAAACTAAAACCCAACAACCTTGTTCATTCCAATTCAGACAAATTTCTCAGAAGATGAGCTTGCTATTTCCAATGCCATTAAAGATAAACGATGCATTAGTCTTTAATACATCTGTGGGTTCCAACCTTAGATATGATTAACGCATTAGTTCCAGCCAAGAGTACCTGTATTTTATGCACTAGCACAAACCATTATAAAGACCAACATGACCTCAGCTTTATTCCATAAAACTATCCTTCCCGAGAGTCTCTCATAGGGCTAATGGAACATGCCAATAGATTCAACCTGCTGTTTCAGCCTAATGTCCCATCATACAAAGCAAATATCAAAAATGTGATTTGAATCACTGAGAAAAGTTATTGGTAAAGGACAAAGGAAGGATGTACAATGTGACGTGAGAGCGATGCCACATTCAGCTCTTTTTTTTTACAAGTGTCTATGAAGCTTCATTCCTGCTCCCCATTTTCTTGTATCAGCACTCCAACAAAGTGAAAGAGCTTTCTCTAAGAATCCTCTAGACAGTAGGCTAACAGCTCAGAAGGTTAATTGAAGTCAGTGTGAATGACTTTAGTGGTCTAACCACTAAATGACCTATAAATGTTTAAATGTTTGATTTCTGCTCAGCTATGGAGAAAAATGCATTGTGCCACCTTTTTGTTGTTGCTAATGTCCTTGTAAGAACACTGAGTTCTACCAAGCTGGATTTGCCAACATTAGCAAGCCTTAAATTGTATAAGAAATGAAAAGCCTTAAGTCCTTATACTTTGACAATAAATGAATATAATTTACTCCATTCCATTTTGATTTAAAACTTTTTACAAAACATTTACACCGTTTTTTTTTCTTACTTTAGCTCAGCTACCTGTCCATTTTAATTTGAACTTTATTTATTAATCATTTTTACTATTATACATGTAATCTTGTACAAATAGCATGATTATCATCTTTGCATCTTTAATAGGAAATTTTACCTTCTGCTATCTGTTAAAAATTATGTTGAACTGACAGCTCTAACCATAAAACACATATAATTCTATAGTAAGGCAGTTTGTGTGAATTGTTCACACAAGTGTGAAAATTTGCAATTGTTGTGAATCCATGTTTACAAAAATAACAGATAAAAGATGTTACTTCTTGCAAATTAAATCCAATATTATTTGGCACTAGAATGAATTCTTGCCCAAATATTTTTATGCAATGCCTCGATTTTAACTGGGCAGGATTTTTCAGGTAGTCTTCATTTAGGTATACTGCGCAACCTCGATACTCGAGGGGGGCTACGTTCTATGACCCCTCGCGATTTTTTGTTACTCTTGAGTTTTGACTCTCTCCTTTTGATGGTTTCTTTTTCATTGGGAATTGTACATATACGATATATATGTACATGTATATTGTAAACTCAACAAAAATTGTGAATTATCATAAATGTTTTATTTACTACTATAAATAAATAATACGATAATAAAATAGTTTTCAAAACATTTTTATGTACAGTCGAACGCACTTATCTCGACCTCAATTAACTCGCCAACGCTATTAAGTCGATGTTTTTGAAGTGGAACCGCCAAATTCTCGCTTTGTCTTTGTCAATTTTTTATGTCGCCGAACCCTAATATCTCGAGCACAAGGGGGGCAAATTTGCCACTTAACATCGGTTATGTCAGGAATCCCCCTGCCACGCCCCCTTTGGCGTGCATTCTCATTTCTTCTCCAGTGCATGCCCCGCCCACACGGAGCTCGTCGCAGTCATGCTGATCACACACACCTGACTCTCATTCACTCACTCATCCCATCTCCTATTTAAGCCCCTCACCTCCACACATTCGCGGTCCGTTATTGTTTGTGCATGATCGTACATGTTGGTTTATGTCGGTCTGTGTAATCGCGTATACGTATGCCGCTACGTACCCTTCTTCTCGGACTCCACATTCTCTCAATGGCACCCCGGATTACCCCGATACTGCTGTTTTCCCTGTTCACGCTGTCTGCACCACGTTTATCCGCTGCTGCCCAGCGCTGCACTTTCCATAGCCTGGATTCTCTACACAAACTGTCTCTGCTTTCACAGAACTTGGTGGACCGCGCTCCTGGAGCGCACCACTGGATATTACTGCTTCGCTACAAGTATTGGTGGATTATCTCCTGAGTATTCTCAATAAACTTTGTTTGCGTTTACTTCGGCTTCCGCCTCCTTATCCGCATTACGGGTTATCTCCATCTGCATGACCAATCAATCAAATCGCGGCAACGCTGTTGTGTAAAAAAACCCTCCAAAAACACGTGCATGCACATTTTTATTTAATAACGCACATCATGTACATAAAGAAATTTCAAGCACGTTAATATATTGCCGCCATATTGGTTTTCGTTTGTCTCGATCGTCGGTTATCTCGACGCTTTTTGGCGTCCCCTAGGCCGGCGACATAACCGGGTTCCACTGTAATTTATTAGTACGAACTTTCGAGCCTCTCGTGGCTTCTCGGCAAATTATCAGATTTTCCGCAAGTTACTCTCAGTTCGGTTCCATATGAAAGGTCGCAAACTATTGCAAGTTTCAGGGTCTCGAGTATCGAGGTTCCAATGTACTTTTAAGATCTGTTTGTAAAGCAGCATTCATAACTATATGATCATTTTACCCATTTATTTTTACACTGCTTCAGTTTTAAGTAAAGCACTTGGGTCTAAAAGAATTGTGCTGAATCACAGCTGAAACATTTTACCTTCTTCTCCTATTAGCTTTAATTTTCAAGTATTTTACTGCCACAACATTGTAAATCCTTGACCATCTTGAATCTTTACAAAGTAATCTAGTTAATGTCATACTTCTAGCAATTACAAGTGTGGCCTTCAATTAATTTGCTCCACTGATCACAGGGTTTTATGATTTACTGTACTGTGTATATCTGTGAGTAAAGATTTTGTTTTGCAGAGTTAAAGAAGACAGAATGAAAAGATAGAGACAGGCCAGAATTTTATTTGCCTTACATTCTTGTCATTTGGGAGATAATCTCCACTATTGATCTGAATAGAAATGCCCAAAGATGAAGCATGCATTCTTGACTTATCTTAATCAAGAAGGATATTGATTATATGACTAATGATGGACCATTAAGATATGGACGAAATGAATGGTCTGTCGTATAATACTAAGCTCTCGGCTAATAGGATGTTTCAGGCAAGAGATGCTCATGATATCGCCTCGATTACAACTGCTCTCTAATTCTATCTGCTCTTCAAGATAACTTAATGTCCTTGTTATTTCTGAAAGAATGGTATTGATTTGTCAGTGCCTGTGTATTACACAGCTAATTCATATCTTATTTGTTTCTATATTGGCTTTAACCTTTGGGAGAACACAGAGCACATATTGAAGGACAGTTTAATAGTTGGTCAGTGATGTATTACTTTTATTGAATATCAACCACTAAACAACTGCGCCTGTGTAAATACTCACATCGCTGACATTTTATCTCATTGCAAACACAGCAGCAATTTCATTAGAAAATGTATCGCATTTCCTGACTACATTACTAAAGCTATGCAATCAAGTGTAAGTTTAGTTATAGCTATAGTATGCAAGAATGTACGCTGTATGTCGATGTGTCCTACAGTACGATCAGTATTTGTATTGTGCAAAGAAACATGATTCAAACTAGAATTTACATAATGTGTTTTCACTTTAAGAAAAATTGGTCACAACATACGCAAAATGTTTTACGATCAAGCACATAAACTATATACATTTTTTTTAAAAACTTTTCCCCAAATGTCCTGCCAGCAACTTCACCCACTGATCACAATTATATAAGCAAGCAATTGAATTACGGTTTGAATTTTGTTTTTATCTTGGCAGGTGTTTTGCTCAATCCTATCATAACCCAATGCATAAGAGTAAAAGACTATAGGACTGTTAATAAGCAAATTTATACCCATCACTGTTGGATTCTTGATTCTAAATGGTTTGAAATGTAAATTGACTATAATAGCAGGTCTGCAAAAAAAAAATAAAAAGATTAAAGCAACTGTATGGCAAATCACAATATAAATATATAATATTGTTCTTTATAGTAACAATAATTTGTTTTACTTCTCAGCTGTTATTTATTGAAGAAAATGTTAATTCATTGATATGGTGAAGTTTTCGGGTTCTGAAAGCCTGCGCTGATCAACTAGCACCGGTGTTTACTGAGATATTCAACCTCTCCCTGGAACAGTCTTCTGTCCTCTCATGCTTCAAACAGTCCACCATTGTTCCTGTCCTGAAGAAGCCCCAGCCCGCCTGCCTCAACAACTACCATTGAGAACTGAGGATGCCATTGCTCATCTTCTTCACACAACAATGCGCCACCTGAACTAAAGAAAAGGGAATTATGGAAATTATGGAAATTATACAAAAATGCTGTTTGTGGACTACAGTCCATCGTTCAACACAATAATTCCTCCCACGCTCACCTCTAAGTTAGAGGTCCTGGGACTCCGCCTGCCGCTGTTTTAATGGATCTCCAACTTCCTGACAGACAGACCACAATCCGTACAGGAGGGCAAACACACCTCATCCACCCTCACCCACAGCACTGGAGCTCCCCAGGGTTGTGTTCTGAGCCCCCTGCTGTACTCACTGTACACATATGACTGTGTGGCCACTTCCAACACCACCACCATCATCAAGTTTGCTGACTACACTGTTGTGGTGGGCCTGATCTCCAAAAACGACAAGACGGCCTACCTACAGGAGGTTAAAAACCTGAAGAGATGGTGCCAGGAGAACAATCTTCTCCTGAACATCAGCAAGACTAAGGAGTTGATCGTGGACTTCAGCACAAAGCAGAAGTGGTCATATCAACTGCTGAACATCAACGGGTCCCCATTGGAGAGAGTGGACAGTTTCCGGTACCTAGGTATTCACATCACATAGGACCTGTCTTGGTCCTGTCACATCTACACCCTGGTGAAGAAGGCCCGGCAATGTTTGTACCATCTGAGATGCTTAAGGGACTTTAAACTTCCCTCTCAGGTGCTAAGGATTTTTTACACTTGCACCATTGAGAGCGTCCTGACTGGTAGCATCACTTCCTGGTTCAGGAACAGCACCATGCAGGACAGGCGAGCCCTATAGAGGGTGGTGCGGTCAGCTGAATGTACCATCCGCACCGAGCTCCCAAACCTGCAGCACATGGTGCCGTACCAGGGCCAGGAAGATTGTAAAGGACCTCAGCCATCCCAAAAATAGACTCTTTTCTTTGTTGCTTTCAGGGAAGCGCTTCTGCTACATGAAAGCAAACACAGATAGAATGAGGAGGAGCTTCTTCCCGCAGGCCATTCGGCCATTCATTTCTGCACAACTTTTTTTTGCACTATAACACCTTAACTCTGAACTTGCACAGCACAGTGTCACTTCATATCACACCATACTGCACATGGACACTTTAAGAACATTCACACTAAATTACTTTAATTTGTACTGTCAATATCTGCCATACTCCTTCAAATATACACATATATTTTCATATATTTCTATAGTTTATACTTTTTATTCATCTACTTTATTAAATTTTTTTATTTTATTTATACTTTTTTTATATACTTAAATTCTATTCCCTTTGTACTTGAATGCTGGACAGTCGTATAAAGCATTTCACTGCATGTCTTACTCTGTATGTATGTGTATGTGATGAATAACATTTGAATTTGAAATCGTTTTTCTATAAGGGGATGTTTGTTAAACAGATTAAGCTTTACCTTTAGGTCTTCTTTCACAATAAGGTCTTCAGGGCATCAGAGGAGTCTGTGCTTTGTGGGTTTATTTTTTACCTAACTGCATTTTTTACCTAACTGCATTTTGTCCTATTACATTAATAAGAGAGAGAAAGACAGAAAGGCTATGGGACAAGGTCTTATAGCTGCTATATTGTAATGAAAACAGAAGTAGCTGGATTAGTAGGTATTTCATAATATAAAATTTATACGAGATGGTATCTAAAAGTTGTGAGACTAGCTCTGTTTACAAGAAAGTACTTTATTATCTACTTTTCCACACTATCACCTTTAAAATTGTCCAACACAGCAATACAGTGCTGCCAGCATTCCTGCCACTTCTGAAATATGTCCTGGAACTCAGGAGCGTTTCAAGCACCTTCTGCGATTCGCGCTGGTGTTTTTATCAGTGGTTAAGCTGATCATGGTTTTTCCTGATCTCTCAGCACCTTCCGGTGATGTTCTTCTGATCTTGAAGCACGCATGCCCCGCAAAACACCTTAAACAACTTATAGCGGCAGCACCGTACTTTAAACGTATATCATGCCAAACATCTCCGTGGCAGATTTGCCCAGTTTCACTTAGAAATTTACATTTGCCCCTTTGTTTTAACTTGCTGTCTATGATGAAATCGCAGTCATGGTCAGGAAAAAAACCAGGTAGCACCATTAGTCTCGAAACCTTTTGATACAACCCCATAAATGGCTATAAAGCATGACATTTCATTTAATATGTCATAAATAATAAGTGTTAGCAACTTGCAGGGGTATAAAAGGAATAAACAAATCTGAATGTCATGTTATCAGAAATTAATCAACTTTGGATTAATAATAATAACTGTACTTTATCGCGACAAAATTTTTATTCTTTAATTTTCTGTATGAGCAATGCATTGTGTGTCATTAGGTACGTATATAATATTAGCATGTTGTGTTGAACACCTGAGACTCATGGTGGCCATGCAGGCTTGTAAGTGTATGAACTGGAACCTGGTCAACGCGAAGGCTTCTCAGGGGTCTCATTAGTGTGTATATGGCACTGTGTATTTTCTTTGTGCATGTCCACACTTGTACATGCATCACTGATGCCTCAAGTAGTGTTAAGTTTCCAGACACAATAAACACCGTGACATGGCCTTTTTAATAGATTACTTCCTTTGACTTTAAAATGAAGGGAGGCGTTCCCCATCGACGAGGAACCCCCCGGCTGAATTCCCTCAGGGTATGTGTGTGTGTGTTCTCTTCACACTCCCCACATGGTGACAGAGGTGTGTATGGCCTGCTGGTGAATGGTCACTGTGTGCTGAACATGATATTAGATATGGACCAGGTGTCAAACAGCCGTACCCATCATGCACTGGGCCTGAATGTCATTGGACTCTTCTAATCTGGGGGCAGTTTTATCAAGATATTTCCTTTCAAATCCTCCTAACGCACCTGTGTGTAATAGTGAGAGACAAGGCCAAGCTGGAAGGAGGCCATGTGGAGGCTATAAGTTTAGGAAACAAAATTGTAAATTGGAGAAGTAAGTTGGAGAAGAGGCAAATTTAATTCTCTAGTATTACTATGTTAAATAAAATGTTTAAGTTGTATACAGACATAAATATTTGATTTCAAGTTATAATACATAAACATGAATAGACACAAACACATACTGTATATACATTTACATCTTTTTAATGTTTATTTCCATTTCTTTCTAAAGAGCACTTTAATGTAGTGGCTTTCTATTTTTACATGTAGTACATGTGTTTTCTTTGCATGTAAAATAATTTAAAATGTGGCACCCGCTGAAAGTGGACTTTTCGCATCAAGTGCATATGGGTCTTTGTAAACTTGATATTTGCATATGAGTCATTTTAATTTTTTGTCCATATTTGCTTGAAATGGCATTTCGTTTCAGAGTACAGCATTGTGAGTCACATAAAAAAAAAAAATGGTCATGTGAAATGTATAAGGTTTTCATGTAAAGAATCTCACATAAGAGCAATGTATCTTTCACATGATGTGGTTTATATGGATAGTTAGGAAAGTCTGAAACCGTTTGGGGAAAGGAAATGCTAAAACAGGATTGAAAACGTCTTATAGACCTGCCCACACTCTAGCATGATCTCTATGAAAAGCCTCCACAACTGTTCATCGTGATTACATTACATTAATAAACTAAATACATTGCCATTGTGCAAATTCACGTTAGGCTGCTTGTCCACATATTTTTTACACTTCAGAGCTTTGTGTCCATTCCCTGGCGTCTCGCTGTCCTTGTCCTCAGCCTTCTCTGATCTTCTGTTTACGTCTCTAATGGCAGCCACATAAACAGGGTGGGCTGCCTGTCACACCTAATGGTACTGTGTTAAAACGTGAAAGCGCGGAGCCTTCAGCCAGACGGCCGCCGCCCCTAAGGGGGTTTCGTGATCAAAAGGCCCTGAGTTGTCAGTGAGGGAGAGGAGAGATGAGGAAGAGTCCTCATTATGGGCTCTGAGACATCCATTCGGGTATTTTTTTTAATATGTGTATCCTATTAAGCCCCTTTAAGTGCTTTTTGATAATTGTGCTTTGTACTTTTACGGCACTCCAGTCTATTCCCAGTTCAATTTTCCCCTCTTTTATCGGACGTTTGAAATATTGATCTCTGACAGATAAAAGCAAACACCATAATCTCGCTCCTCCCAAAAAATGCTCCGGAGAGAAAGAGAAAAAGAGGGAGAGAGAGGGAAAGGGAAGGAGAGGAAAGTGAGAGAATGGTGTTCACTGCAAGGAGGAATGCACCGGGGACATTTCATCTCCCCTCTCAGATCTCCTCTTTGTTTTATTGCACTTCACCGTCAACAGAATTTGCTTACAGCTCACTGAGACAAGTTTATGTAAAGCGCCTGATGGCTCCTTGATATGGCCTGTTTCATTTACCTCTCTTTCTCTCGCTCTCCATTTCTCTCTTTTTTTTCACACACCGCCCCCCCATTTCACTGGGGACGGCCGCAGCGCTTTCCATGATTGCCACGGCTTAAACAGCTGTCAGGCCGGCCAGAATAAGCATGATTTATTCCCGCAGTGTTTTTTGGAAGTTAGTGTTTTCTGTTAACCCGAGCACTCCGGCGTTCCTCGCACTGCCTCACCGTCACATTAACCCAAATCAATCACGTCTTGATTTTTCTATAACTACAGTGGCGCAGCTGTTCAAAGAGAAGCCGGATCACATCCTGATCCATCTCTGTGGTGAATCTTGAGCATCCTACGGTTTCGAAATTCTTATTTTAGGCATCCAGTAATATTTTACGGAAGCAAAAACCTTTCCTGATACATCACAGTCCTTTTAAGCATAGTTTCCCAAAGGAAAAGATTATTGTAAAATAGGAGAGCCAGAGTGTTTTAGAATAAAACTAAAATCATTCTCTCTCCCAGGACCCTCAAACATTAAATATTTACATGCTGAAGGTAGAGAAAACGTAGTATCTCAACAACATATGCTACCACAAACAACTTCCAGATCCTTTTTGAATATTATTAAAATGGAAATCAACTGTTACAGTCAGATCCAAAATTAATGGCACCCCTCAAAAATACTTATTGTTGCACCTGACACAAACTTTCTACCTACACAAACACAGAGACAGCTAACTTTCCAATTACAAAAATTTTAAAATAAAATTAATAGGTGTGGTCATATTGTTCCAATTAATCTCTTATTGATTATATTACATGGAATTGACTGTACATTTGTGTTATGTTGATTATATTACATTATCATTGCTATATATGTGAATATAAATATATGAATTTTTATTTCAATTAATGATCTTTTTTTTGTGTGTGTATTTTTGTCTTCTTTACTACATCCTGCTTATTTTAAAGCATCGCCGTCAAGCCTAAGCGTCAATACACAAGTCTCTATGGACTGAGACACAAAGAGCTCGATACTGAAAGTGTTTCTAAGCCTTTACCCTTCCGATCAACCCTGAATCCATCCTGTCAGTTTCAGAGATCGGAGGTGAGAAAGAGAATGCTACCCAAAACACCTTCATGCACTCTTCCATCTTTTTTCTTTTTTTCTCAGTTTCAGCATTTGCAGACACTATTTGAGATTAACGGCAAACATTTGAGCATCCAGCCCTCTGTATCGACTACATTTGACAAGCGTAATCCTTTTCTTCTTTCCAGTCGCTTCTATCCCATGATCAATCAGGACATCAATGCCACCTGACTGCTATGAAGTGCAGACGGATCGGTTCGATTTCTCGCAAAGCTTCTTGGACTCACTATAATACAGAAATTGATTCATCTTCAAAGTTTTCTTAAGTGCTTGCTCTGGTGTGTATGCATGTATGCGTGTGTGTCCATGTGTGTGTGTCCGTGTGAGTGTGTGTGGTGTGTCTGCACTATTAGATCAGAGTTTTACTGTTACTATAATAATAAGAAGACGACAAAGAGAAAGAAAGAAAGAAAGAAAGAAAGAAAGAAAGAAAGAAAGAAAGAAAGAAAGAAAGAAAGAAAGAAAGAAAGAAAGAAAGAAAGAAAGAAAGAAAGAAAGAAAGAAAGAATGAATGAATGAATGAATGAATGAATGAATGCTATTTTTGAGGGCCAAGCACCCAGACTCTGTGGGACACACATTTACATTGGCACTACAACTCTTACCATAGCAATAACCAGAAGGCCGGCTAATGGCAGGGCAATGAACATTGTACCAAAGCAGCTTTACAGCTGAATATGATAAATTACTCCATATTAGTTTGGAGTAACTCCCTGAGATTGGACTGAGGAAGAAACCTTGAGAGGAACCAGACTCAAAAGAGAACCCATCCTCATGTGGGTGAGAATGAATGTTCATTCATTATAGTTCCAGCATTGTTGAGGTTATCAACTGTTCACTGATGCACACGTAAGTGCAAGTGTTTAGGACAATTGTAGCTCTAAGTCATTGTTAAATATAGACCAAATCCATCCTCAAGATTCTTGAGTTGATCCACCACAATAATCGCATGTATGTTTAGGCTTTTCATATGAAGCCATCCCCAGCACCAGTGGTTTCTAGTATAAGAGAACTCCATCTAGAAGTAGGGCATTAAGATGGATCAGGCAGGTCCAGAGAGGAGAAGGAGGAAAAGAGAAAAATTGATAGAGAGAGAGAGAGAGAGAGAGAGAGAGAGAGAGAGAGAGAGAGAGAGAGAGAGAGAGAGAGAGAGAGGGACTAGAGGCGGCAAGGATCAGAACAATGTACAATGTGATCAGATTGCAAGCTGGGACTAGAAGAGCCAGGAGATGGAAGAAATAACACAGACATGATGGAGCTCTGAGGCATAAAGCGGCCACCAACTCCACAGTCAACCTGACCTGAGTGAACACATGAGAGTGGGGCATAGACAGCATCCAAACATCCCAGGTCACCGGTTTGAAATATAACTAATATAGTTCGATGCAATTTGCGGCCCGGGTTCGTTTCCCGGTCAGGGAACCAACCCCAGCCATTAGGGTTGCACAAGCCTTAGTGCCGGTCCCAAAGCCCGGATAAATGGGGAGGGTTGCGTTAGGAAGGGCATCCAGCGTAAAAACATGCGGATGATCCGCTGTGGCGTAACCCCTAATAGGAGAAGCCGAAAGAATTGTTATAGTTCGATGCAATTTACATTCTAATTTCTGAATGGCCAGTTTTAAGGTGTGGGTATGTTCTTTATATATCTAGAACATCACAGAATGTTTCAGCAGGCTGGTCGAGTTCTGTAAGGGTCAGACAGTGATTCAATTAATTTCAATAATTCTGGGAATAAAACTCTTTACAGTAACTGACATAAATGCCTATTTAACATGGTAATATGGAAAGGTGCATGTATTATGACTAAGACATATTTTAACATTGACGGTGCTAAAAGGAAAAAAACTACATAAACAACTAAGCAGGATATCGAGATGACGAATTTGTGGAAAATTTGAAAAAAAATGGAGGAGGAGTAGCAATAATGTCATTTTGACCATTTAGAAATATTTAGAGCATGTAAATATCACACAGCAGGCTGTGATTACAAGAAACTTGTTGCATGACCTTAAGTCATTGTCCTACTGATGATTACCAAGAGTTGTATCATAACACAAAGTTGTTTCTATGATTCAGCTGCATTTGTGGTCTTTTCTGCCGAACTTGTTGGCCCATTAAGCTTCCTTTTTACAAAATTACTTGTGATGCTTACTATGAAGATGTAATTTGCCAAATTTGGTGCGGATTCGTCACATTTTGTAAGGGAATGTAACAAAAAAAATAGATGGAAAACCTACTCCTGGAATCCTGTAATGTCCTGCATTTAAGTGTTAGAAACACACTTTAAATTAGGGACTAATCTGCCTGATGTTGGCGCTACAGTGTTTAAATCTTTATATCTATGAGAAAATTTTGAAATGGTTATAATGTATTTTAACTGTAAATCCTACTTCATTTTATTATATACTTTATTTAAGTTTTACTTTTTTATTTTATATCTTTAAATTCTATTCCTTTTGTGCTTGAACCCTAGACAGTCATATAAAGAATTTCACTGCATGTCGTACTATGTATGTATGTGTATGTGATGAATAAAATTTGAATTTAAAATCACTAATTCCAATCGTATGAATTATAGGGAGTCAAATAATTCAGAAATTACAATGACTGGTTTTGTAATTAAAACTGATGAATCGTGGTGCCATCATTGGAAAGCTTCAACCTATCTAACTTTTTTCAGTAATACATTTAAGAGAGCATGTCTACAACAATACAGTTTGTTTGAGGTCCTTAGGCTGTATAAGATTTTAAGCCTTTTCTCTCAATGAATGAAATGAATAATCATACTTATAATTTACCACAGAATCAAGAAATACATAAAGGTTGGCTTACAATCATCTATTTAGGGTGTTCTTAATTTTATTTCTGTTTTTTACTTATTATTTTTGCTTATTTTTATTGTTTTTGTGTAGCAGGTTTATATTTTCTACTTGACAATCAATTAATATTAAAATAAAACTAAAGAAAATTATTTTCATGAACTTCAGGAAATAGAAATAAATATTTCTGTAGAACAGTATTTTTTTATTACTATGTATTATATATTTCTTTTATTACAATATTTTATAGCGCTAAATTCAGGTAACATTGTTAAGTGAATATTTTCACAAACTCTGGATTTGTTAATGTTTTTAGTTATTTATCTAAAAGAAATGCACAAATGTTGCTGGAACTTCAGTTCAATTCAGCTTTATTTGTATAGTGTTTTTAACAAGTAGACTTTTTCCCAAGCAGCTTTACAGAGATTAAAAGGTTAGGAAAACTGTACTTAAAAAAAAATTATCTATCATTTGTACTTCACATATTTGTGAATGTGATATCAGTTGGATACAAATTGAATAAATCATGGAATCATCTAACCTCATGTTTACATTTTCCTGAACACAATATTTCAACTAGAAGAGAAAGTAAGTCTCATTCACCTCTAGTCTTTTGTTCATTGATGGGAAATTGCTTTGTCTGGTCAATCATCTCGAGGTTCAGGTGCTCTTCTAGGTTGAGAGAGAGAGAGAAGATTTTAATTTGCATGGTCGAAGAGTCAACAGGACTGGACACTTTCTCCCTCACTTTCTCGCTCTCGTTCTCATTCTTGGCCATTCATTTTCCTCAATTTGGCTCACTCCAGACAATGACATATGCCCTTTCAAAATGCCTCTGACATATTCATAGGCCGGCAGCTTGGCCTGGAGAATTGAGAATGTCAATTTCATTTTGGCCGTTTCGCTCATCCATAGACAATCACTGGGATGGACATGTCAGAAGAAGTTTGTTCAGTCTCTCTCTCTCTCTCTCTCTCTCTCTCTCTCTCTCTCTCTCTCTCTCTCTCTCTCTCTCTCTCTCTCTCACACACAAACACACACACACACACACACACACACACACACACACACACAAACACAGAGTTGATAGACTATATAGGTCATGCAATGCCTCTGTGTCCCTAAGTCATCAGTCTTTCCTATAGATTGGCCAAAGTCCAGAAAATAGGGCCTGTGTGATTTCACAATATAGCTGACTTGTTCTCATGTTGGCTTTCGCTGCGTGTCTTGGAGGTGTATTAGTAGATGTAGCATTAAGGGAAGTGTAGTAATTACGAAGAGGAGAATGCCAGTGACCTCTAAATTGCAGTATCTTGTCTCTTTTGTCCCATGCTCTCCTGATCTCCTCGCTGGCGGAAATTGTATCTTTTCATTCTAGCACCATTCGAGGAAATGTGGGTGTATTAGGAGCCAGTGAGGCGTGATGGTTTGGGGGTGGAGGTGGTGGCTGTTTTGCTCCCACTTCCCACACACACACACACACACACACACACATATATATATAAATATATATATATATATATATATATATATATATATATATATATATATATATATATATATATATATATATATGACACCCATCAAAGTGGGAAGTTTGAGGAGGATAGCAGCCGGACCAGGGGTATGAGCGGTTATTGGAAAGAAAGTAAGAGAAAGGGAAGAAGAGAGAGAGAAAGAGAGAGATATCTGTCTAGGCGCAGATCCACCCTTTTCTATTGACAGGTGTCAGGTGACTTACAGTCCATGGCAGTATCTGTCAGCTGTCTTTCCATGAATCTACACACATGCGCGCACACACACACACACACACACACACACACACACACACACACACACACACACACTCAGACTTGCATGATAGAAGATAAACAGCTTCACTGTTAGATGTTCTGGATGCAAATCTGTAAATATTACAAAATAACATGACGCATTGCATCAGAAGAAGTTGATTAATTCTCTAGAACTGCAGCCCTGACTGTATTCCAACTGCAACATAAATCACACATTCTAGTTTGTTAGAACAATTTATAATTCTCTTGTGAGTTTGACAACTTATATTCTAAGGCTCATTGAAATAGTAAAAAACTGTTATTTTATATTTATTGAGGCTTCAGACTTCACAGCAGAAGAGTTTGCACTTTGCAATATCTCAGGAAAATGATGTGTGCTATCATATAAACTTTAACAGAGATCATTAAATGTGAGTAAATGACTGTTCATAGCTGCTGGATGCAAATAACAACAGGGACATTACATGCAGGAATAAATGGTTAAGAAGTACGAGGTGATGTTCATAATTTATAAATTGCAGTCACTGACAGAAGAGGAATAAGATATTTCAGTTTCATGTGATAACCTCATTACTTTCCCTAAACATCAAGTATCTTTACCTAATGATGGCCTGTTGCATTGGAAAACAAAGTTTCTTCTGTATATAATCTCTGTTTTTGAAACCCTTCATAGCACAGGAAAAGGAAACAGTAAGTTCTCGAGCTTAAACTTAAACAACTGAATGCTGTCTTAAAATGTTTCAGCAAAATAAAAAATGAAAATAGAAAATTGTTTAAATTATGGTTAAATGAAGGAGAGATCATGTGGAGAAAAAAAGCAACAGTTCAGCACAACTAACAAATTACTACTAATGATGAGATACCAAGTGTTTCTGAGGTACAGAACAGTGCTTGCCCTATCATAGTAAGATCACAAGTTCAAGTCACAATGCCGCAGCCATCTGTGGTGAGGGGAGGAGCAATTTCTTTTTCCTCTGTCAATCACTGGAGCATTAACCAATCGTGGGTGTCTTTAAGCTTAAGTGTTTGAAAGTGGGTGGACAGTGCTCTGAGTGGCAGTATGATAGATGTGGTTCACGTGTCTGACAGTAAGCATTCGCACTCCACCATTAGAATCTAAGACATAGCTGGTGTTTTTTTGTTTATTATAATTACTTCCATTATTCGTTTTTATCATACAATTTTTATTTAAATGTACAGTACAGATGAAATTATTTCAGTGAAAGAGATAATAAATTAGCATGTTAACAAAAATGAGAAAAGAATCCCCAATATTTTAGGGTTTTATTCGTTGCTTTTTTAGAATAATGGAGTTTGACTTATTCTCAAGATAAGTAACGTAACAATAATGGGAAATTAATGTTTTGTGTGTAAAAGTTTTGTGGATTATTTTTGTGGATCGTTTCTTTCCTTATTCATTTCTTTGTGCATTAAACTGATGCTGTGGTAAGTGCTACAAAAATAATGTCAGCTATTTAGCGCATGAATTGACCTTCACTAGCTGGGCATATTTAGTCAGACTAGCTGCATGACAGCCTAGAAATACATTACACTTTATCCATATTATTTTTTACTCATCTTGTTTTTACTCGCTACTTATAGTTGTCCAGTGCAGAAAAATTGTGGCCTACAATTACCTAAATCTGCTTTCTCCCACTGTCCATAAGACTCACAATAAAAGTCCTCTAATGGGCGACATAAAATCAGCACACAAAAATCAATTTGTGTTAACAAGAGCCGCATAGATTACGTTTAATGCAAGGACACCAGCTGTTTGTAGAAATGTCTTTCACAAGTAACACAGGGCAAAATCTAGCGTCTGAGTAAAAGGATAATGCATTAAAAACTTTAGAAGCGGCTTAATATGTGTGGCGCAAATCAATAGCACTGGCTGAAATGTAATGCATAAAATAAAATCAATGCTAATAAAGTGACATCGGTCATACACTCACTGTCATCTCCTGGATGGTAGCGTCATTCAGCGACTCCCAGAAGTCTTTGCAACGTTGTGTGCCAGCAGACCTCGGTCAATTAATAGAGTGATTAACACATCTACACAACAACGAGCTCCTGTTAGACACAATGACCTCTGTTTAGTCCGTTCACTCAATCCAGAAAGAAAACCAGTGACATTGTAAGTATATGTTTAAAAAATATACATTTCTAATATTCTGATGATATAAAGAATCTCAGTAATCACAAATAAATATCAGGCCCTTCCTAGCAATAGCACAATGAACATTTTATTATCCAAAGATCAGACCTGTGCACATGCTCATTCATGTAATTTTCCAATCAGCCAATCATGTGGCAACAATGAGAAGAGCTTATTAATGAAAGAGGGCTGAGTCAACTTGACAGGAAGTCTGTGGTGAGCAGACAAGCATCTCAGATTGCACATGTTAAACCTTGACAAATTCTTCAGTTTTAGCTGTTCAGTTTTGGTTGTCCTGTGCTCACTGTAGTCTTAGATTCCAGTTCTTGGCTGACTGGAGTGGTCTTTCACCTCTGTAGCCACAAATCTGCCTCAGGGATGGAAATGCTGGATGTTCTGAGATTCGCCAACAACAGGAGGATCCTCCTTCGAATCAGTTCAAGTCCAAGGCACCAGAAACAAGAATTTCTATTTTGTACCCAATATTTCATAACAAAGTGAACAAACTGCAAATTAACTTTAAAGTTTTAATTGAAAAATCCTCTGCTTGATCATGACAATAAAGGGAAATTAAAAAAAGTAAACAATTCTAGTCTTTGCAAACACAGCAAAATAAAAACACAGAGTGAATTTTATTCGACTCACAAAGAGATTTTCTGTTGCACCTGTGCATAAACCAGAAACATAAATGAACACACAGGATGATAATCCTTTGTTGGAAATCGTATGTATATTTGTGAAGTTCTTCCGCTCCTTGTACCACTCATGCATAAGTGTGGCTGTGTGTGTGTGTGTGTGTGTGTGTGTGTGTGTGTGTGTGTGTGTGTGTGTGTGTGTGTGTGTGTGTGTGTGTGTTTCTTATACCTGTGGGAACCCCATGGTGCCCTACATGTTTCCTGCTCTTGAGTCTGAAGAGCCCTCAAGTTCAGCCATGGCTACGGAGAATCATTAGCACAGCTTTGTTTTCAGGGAGAGAGAGAGAGAGCGAGAGAGAGAGAGAGAGAGAGAGAGAGAGAGAGAGAGAGAGAGAGAGAGAGAGAGACCACCATGGCTTTTAAAGCTTCACAATGCAGAACGGAATGTAGAGTGCAAGCTAACTCACAATGTTATAGTCAGACCACACGTTCAGAAATAAATCATTCATAACACAGGATTTTTAAATACAGTTTATCTGTTCTATGGCTTGAATAATATAATAATATATCTTTATTGAAGTTAAAAACGTTCAGAAAATAAATAGAAGTATTTCTGTTTCTATTTCTGTCCTGTTTAAATCTTTGCCCAAAATCTTAGTTGTGGAAGAAGAAAATGATTATATGCTTTTTATCTTTATTAAGTGAACTAATAAATATATATATCTTTTTTTTTTTTTTTTTACAATTTTGTTACACCATGTGGTATCACTCGGCAGGCCATTAAGCCTTAACATGGATACTGTGTAATTAGAGTAGTGTATGTAATGTAAAAAGTAAGAAAATCATGAAAATGAGAGACAAGTCCAAATCTACAATTACAGCACAAACTATAGGTTGGTGGCACATTTTGGGAATTACTAATTTCCATAACTTTAAAGAAAAAAAAGTGAGAGAAAGAATAGAAAGAGAGATAGAGGGTTATAATAGGAATGTTTCTTTGTTATTTATCTTCAAATAAATAGTTTAGTCACTTGTTTTCCATAAGAACTGACTATTTTTAGAGGGGGAGGAGTTAACGGTTGGCTCAATAAAGAAGAAACACTTACAGTAAATGCCCTCCTCCTTAAACACACACACATACACACACAAGAATGATGTGTACTATGCCAGCCTTGTTGAAACACACACACACACACACACACACACACACACACACACACACACACACACACACACACACACAAACAGTGTAAGCACTTGAAGTCACCCTGGAAGGGAGGTCAACAAGAGTAATTGTGCTGAAATTGGCCCTGTTTCCGAACTGACGTTCCTCTACGCTGGGACTGTACAGTGCACGTAAACCAGATAGAAAAAAAAAAACATCTAAATAACAGTGTGTTGTGACTTTTGTACTATTACTAACCATTCCTATAAATGCTTTATTCAGAATGCTGTTAGAATGCACAATGTTATACAGTTGAATAATACATTATAATGCTTAGTACAGTGTGGGCATTGTTCATAAGTACTTTGTTAGGAATGCTTGGATGAATTTTTACTTGTAGGAATTTATATGAGTTCTCTATTCTGCAAAATAAAGTATGTTGTGTCTTTTTAGGAAGGTAGAACAACTTTTTGATGTTGTTTTGTAATATAAATACATTACCTGGCATTCATTCTTAATTAAAGATTTCTTTTATTGAGCTTTGCTGTCTAAAGAAAAAGGGTTGTTGCTATTAATACAGAAATGATTTGCAATCTGCAAGTAGTATGAAGTCAGAATTTAAGAGAAATCAAACATGTATAGGAAATAATTACTTATTCATTATTCGGTAGCTGCAACCCAAACCACATCCAACCTCCGGAATTAACAATATGCTGTTTTTAATGCAGGTGTTTTAGTGTTTTATTCTCTTTCTCCACCCCGTCTCTAATGCAATGTTTATCTTCTCTATCACTTTCTCACTTCTGCTCTAGAACTTTTGTTCTGGTTCTTAATGTGCGCCGGTCGAATATGTACTAGTTTTCCAGACAAACTGATCTTGAGTTTAGCGCTCTCTAGTGGTGATCACAGACTTGCTCTCAAATCAGCTTCAAATTCATAACTAGTGCAGGAACAAATGCATGAAAGTGGTTAAGGTTAAAAATTACTATTACCTGACACAGAACAAAGCATGACTTCATGTTAATATTGACTCTTGGTGAAGCATAATAAAATATTTTACTGCAAAAGTGATGAAATCTATCAGCAAACTCCAACAGCTTGATGGAGAAGAGACCACACATTTCTACTGTCTGAATGAATACAAAATATACAGTCAATTTTATCTTTGCATCAGCAAAATGTATATCATTGTAAAGACACAGAAATACAAACAATAGTATAATTATAATAGTATAAAAATAAATATTGCATTTAATAAACTTTTTTCAAGCTTAAGTATTCTAAAGCATTTATAATGTGTCCTCCAGCTTTTTTCTCTTTCACTCGTGTTTTTATAAGGATAATCATTAATATTATTATTAAACATTATTAATATGCATCACAAAAACTGAATTTAACCTCTTAAAATAAAGATGACCACCACAAATCATATTTCGGGTGTGATAGTTATTAACTGTTGTGTTTTTTAATAATAAATATGTTTAATAAATGTTATAGAGTAACTATAACAATATAATATATATAAACCAATACAGTAATGTTATTACATGGCTTTTACTTTGCACTATCAAAGAAAACAGATTTATTGCTACCCAGTCTATAAACTTACAACAGACAATGACTCGATAGATAGATAGATAGATAGATAGATAGATAGATAGATAGATAGATAGATAGATAGATAGATAGATAGATAGATAGATAGATAGATAGATAGATAGATAGATAGATAGACAGACAGACAGACAGACAGACAGACAGACAGACAGACAGACAGAGAGAGAGAGATAGATAGATAGATAGATAGATAGATAGATAGATAGATAGATAGATAGATAGATAGATAGATAGATAGATAGATAGATAGATAGATAGATAGATAGATAGATAGATAGATAGATAGAATTTAAATGTATATTTTTTTGTGTGATAACAACACATGTATGCTAAATTACTATTATTATTTATTTACTCTTTTATATTCTTTTTAGTTTGAATAAACGTCATTTATGTAATTTCCTATTTCATCAGCTTGCTCTTTTACTTGTTCCTTTGTCTTGCAGCATGTGTGCAGCATGTGTGTGTTTATATATGTGTGCATGTGTGTGTGTGTGTGTGTGTGTGTGTGTGTGTGTGTGTGTGTGTGTGTGTGTGTGTGTGTGTGTGTGTGTGTGTGTGTGTGTGTGAGCAGGAATGTGGAGAATACACACATGTTGTTTTTGTGCATCTATCTGAATGTCACAGGGTGTGTGTACCTGTCAGTGGATCAGAGAGTGTGAATGTGTCTGTTTGTCTGTCAGAATCTGTGAGTGTGTATCTGTCTGTCAATATGTTTGCAGTGTGCTCCCACCTGTCTCTCCCTTTCTCCCTCTCTCTAGCTTTCTCTCTCTCTCAGTCTCTGCATTCTGTCACCTCTGGCTCCATTGAAATTCTGATGGGAGTTGCAAGGCATCTTGTTCTGTTGTTCTCCTTATTGAGATGACACACAGAGAGAGAGAGAGAGAGAGAGAGAGAGAGAGAGAGAGAGAGAGAGAGAGAGAGAGAGAGAGAGAGAGAGAGAGAGAGAGAGAGAGAGAGAGAGAGAGAGAGAGAGAGAGAGAGAGAGAGAGAGAGAGACAGAGAGAGAGGTGGTATTTCTGTTGTTTGCCAAATGTTGTGTGTGCCTGTTCTTAAATAACACTGATGACTGTAATTGGAAGATGGTTTGAAGGCTTGAAGTGCTCCAAAAGAAATCCTCAGTGAGACATTCCTAACAAACACAAAAGCCAGAAGATGTCCTTGTCATGGCTGTCATGAAAGATTTTTAATTTTTTTACCCTGATATATTGCCTATTTTTAATCGTTGGTCTCAGCACAAAATCTCACACATCTAATCTATTGAGCATTCTCAGAACTGAAGAATTCATCACTGCACTTGTGTAACTCAGCTAATCTCTCTTTTCATCTATCTTTTCCCCCATCTCTTTTAATGTGTGTTTCCTCTGAGACACATTTCACCATCTAATACATCTTTTCAAACACAAGCTGTGTTACATGGCAATGTAACCAAGCACTATCTGCCCTATTCCACATACATAAACTCAACAATACACATTAATGGCAAGTTCTAGTGTGGTCGAGCATGTTCCTTCTACCAAAGAGCACAGCCAATTACACTCACTTGCCTCTGGATCAAACTCATGGTCTCAGGCTGAATGTGTTTCTGTTGTATCTCTGTGTCATTACCTTTTTGTACAAATCATTACATTTTTTACAAACTTTTTTTAATCTTAGCTTGGAAAAAATAAGTTACTCGAATATAGAATGGCTTATAACTGCAATAGCATTCTAAATTTAGGAGGGTGGATGTGGTGTCCTTAAGAGGAAAAATGTTTTTTTCTAGGGTTCTTTAAGAGATAAATTAAAGGGATTTAACTTCCTCTACTTGAACCCCATTCTGACAGCAACACTCTAGGCTCATTATAAAAGAAAAGCCTATAAAGGACCTATATATTCTTTTCTGAAAGTGTTTAATAAACTCATTTAAAACACAGAAGATCTTAATGACTTCAGTAAATGACACTGCATCGTCTTCCCTAATACCTGGATCAAACTGTGCTCTTTTTAATAGTCTTTTACAATTTTTTGTTTGTCAGACTGTACAAACATGATGCCCATGTCACATTCTAGGATCTCAGTTGTCATAATGTCAGACTGTATGATAGTCAAAAACTGGCATACACAATAAAAAGACTCGTCTGACGTTTTATGTCATCAATCCGTGACACATTCAGACTCATGTTCTCTCACTAATGGTAGCTAGCAGCAAACAAAAACAATCTGTAGCGTTAAATTTTGTTCATGACATGCTTTGATAATACAAACCTCATACAAATACTCCTTTTTCTCCATAACTCAGTAAGTTTCTCTTCTTGCTGTACTGTCCCTCTGACTCGTTTTGACATTTTCCATTTAAAGTTGTCGTGCTAATTGCGGCATCAGGTTCGGAGCTCCTATTGGTTCTTGGTTTGACAGTCTTTGTAGGAAAATGTCACACTGCAGAAAGGTTTCTGAAAACTTCCGACACTGCCAGAATTTTATTGAAGGAAATAATCGCAATGGCCATTAATGGGCTGTTGGTGAACATGTCAAACCAGTGATCAAAGACTACAGATTTTAGCCTAGGGTTATAGGAATCATTTATATTTTTCAAAAAGTGTCTCAGGACCGAATTGTGGCCAAAATTGCACATTGTGCATCTGAAATATATATTGAAAAATACAGAATTTATTTACAGCTAAATGACTGTTAGATTGGCGTTTGCTTTAAAACATCTCTTTCCACATTTACAGTGCACCTGAAAAGGCTCACACCTATCTATATAAGGTCCCACAATTAACACTGCATGTCAGAACACAAGCTGAGACAGGATTGTATCGAAGCACAGATCTGGGGACAGATACAGAAAAAGAAGCACAAAAGGTCCCAATAAGCACAGTGGCCTCCATCATTAGTAAATGGAAGAAGTTTGGAATCACCAGGACTCTTCCTATAGTGGGACTCCAAGACAAAGTGAGCCACCGAGGGAGAAGGGTCTTAGTCAAGGAGGTGACCAAGAAACTGATGGTCGCTCTGAAAGCGCTCTATTGATTCTCTGTACGGAGAGGAGAACTTCCAGAAGAACAACCATCTCTGCAGCACTTCACCAATCAGGCCTGTATGGTAAAGTGACCAGACAGAACCCATTTCTCAGTAAAAAGGCACATAACAGTTTACCTGGGGTTGCCAAAAGGCACCTGAAGAACTCTCAGACCATGAAAAACCAAATCCTCTGGTCTGATGAAACAAATAATGAACTCATTGGCCTAAATGCCTAGTATCATGTCTGGAGGAAACCAGGCACTGCTCATCATCCATACACTGAAGAATGATGGTGGCAGCATCATGTTGTGGGGATGATTTTCAGTGGCAGGAACTGGGAGACTAGTCAGAATCGAGGGAAAGATGAATGCAGCACTGTACAGAGACATCCTTGATAAAAAACCTGCTCCAAAGCGCTCTGGACCTCAGACTGGGGCAAAGGTTCATCTTCCAACAGGACAGCGATCCAAGCACACAGCCAAGATAATAAAGAAGTGTCTACGGGACGACTCTCTGAATGTCCTTCAGAGCCCAGACTTGAACCTGATTGAACATCTCTGGAGAGATCTAAAACCGCTTTGCACTGATGCTCCCCATCCAACCTGATGGAGCTTGAGAGGTTCTGCAGAGAAGAATGGGAGAAACTGCCCAAAAATAGGTGTATCAAGCTTGTAGCATCATACTTAAAAAGTGTGGCTGTAATTGGTGCCGAAGGTGCTTCAACAAAGTTTTGAGCAATGACTGTGAATATATAAGTACATCTTATTTTATTTATTTATTTATTTATTTTTTTTGTATAGATTTGCAAATATTTATTTATTGAAGTTGTCATTATGGGGTATTGTTTGTAAAAATATTAAAATTTTTAGGTAATTTAATAATTTCGTTTTAGAATAAAACTGTAACATAACAAAATGAGAAAATAATTGATGCACTGTGAATACTTCTGGATGCACTGTAGTCTCCATTTGTTTGTATAATAATCTCCAGTCTTCTGGTTAGATGTTCCACTAGATTTGTGCTCATTCAGTCGAAGACTGTTAGTACTTGTGTTGACCAGTGTTGTGTGAGAAGGCCTGGCTGTAGTGTGTGGCTGCTGAGTTGCAGTCAATGCTCCAATTCAATGCCCAATAGAGTTGCAGTCACTGCTCTATACAGTAGCAGGCCATTTAAGATGTTCAATTCCATCATATCATATCACAGAAACATTTTCTTGCTTGTCTTATGGAACAAGTTAAGGACAATTTTATGCTACCACATCCAAAAACATACTATACAATTGTGTCACTTCAACTTTGTAGTAACAGTAACAAGCTGGAAAAGTCAGGTGTCTGATTACTTTTGACCATATGTAGTGTGGCTGGTTCGGTTTACTCCTGTTTTTTTAGTACTATTTTATTTTTAAGTATAAGCCCCATAAATGTTTTGTGTACTGTACAGTATGTGATAAAAAAAAATTACATTTTACTGGTTTATTATGAGAGTGATGGGACTAGTTGCAGTACCTGGGATCTAATTCATAAATCGTAAAAAGCATCAAACAAACATATTCAGAAATAAACAGGAGAAGTGGCGGCCCTGCTCGTACTCTTCATCATTTCTAACGAGACATGACAGGCCCCAGTTTGCCGGATTTATGCTTTGCCTCTGAAATATGAATGAAGCGGTGAAACATCATTGCCGTGATGACACTGGAAAATCTAATCAAAGTGGAAAATGGATTTTAAAGGGTCTGTCGCTTCAACCCGCCCTCTCATAAGCCATCATTTCATCCACATTTAATTCAATAGTTAAAAGAAAAAAGAACTGCTCCTTGGGAAGACAGAAACTCCATAATGGCACATAAAGACTTCGTTTTTATCTTCGAATTTGAGACATTGAGAGAAGAAATGCCATTTTAATGACTGAGGTATGACTATGATGTGAAGCCTATGAGGGAATACTAAACGCTGTATAAAAAAATTATGGTTTCTCATGACAATTATGTTTGAAAAAAGGAAAGATGAATTGATTGAAAGCGGGGTGTTAGATATTGAGGCTGATAGGGATGTCCATAAAACACAGTGTGTTTACCACAAACATTCAAGTCAGTTTATCAAGCAAAA
Source organism: Silurus aristotelis (assembly GCF_946808225.1). Lineage (NCBI taxonomy): Eukaryota > Metazoa > Chordata > Actinopteri > Siluriformes > Siluridae > Silurus > Silurus aristotelis. The sequence goes on from NC_139582.1 coordinate 10,424,855, forward strand.
CAAACAACCCAATAGAGCAAAAACCCACATACACATTAAGTAGCATCGTTTGATTCAATTGTGAAATGTGAAATCCTTCTTCAACTCTCGTAAGGAGAAAAAAAATCCCACGCTTGTCAAACCCAACGCTTTGCGAAACTCCTGATAATTATGGTATTGAGTCGATATGAAATATCAAAAGCTTGGTTCAATAGCTGCGGCGGTGCTGTGAAATTGCAGCCCGACTTACGAGCTCATAAATCAATAGTGAAAAACACAGCAGTTAAGAATCCGACAGAAGCTATTAAATCACTTAGCTGGATATTAAGTCGAGCTATGTCAGCTGCCAATACTTTTTAACACCTCCTGCTAAGCAAGCAGTATAGATCGGCGATGATTGCTTGAACTTTTACACATCCTGAAATATTCAACACAGCACAAGTGCTATGGTAATCTGCCGAGACAGGAAGAGAGAATAAAGCGGTGGGAAAGAAACAACAAGGCACTTCTTAAGCTGAAATTGTTTGATTTAAGGAAAAATCAGCCCTGAAATACATCTTATGTAACATTGTATTCCTAGCACAGTTACACTGTTGTCTAACAGGAGGAGGAAATTCACTTTTAACTACATAAAAATAGTCTATTTTCCTCACTTAACATTTTCTTATATTCAAATATTATATCAATGTAAACTCCACTGTAAAAGTAGTTGAGACTTTGGAGAAAATGTTGGTATAAATGTTGTACAATGATCCATAATACAATGAGTTACAGCAAAGACTTTAGTCAGCTAGTTAGCAAAGAGTGTGACTAGCATGATGGTGGTATTAGCATGGAAAGTAAATCCAAATCTGGAAGCTGATCCTTTTGAACTATAAAAGTTAGATGGTTCAACTAAAGACTATAGAACTGCTGCATTACTCTCTTTTTCAATAGATATTAAGTGCTGGATACAGCACACCATTATCTACAGTTATTTGTTTTGTTCTACAACTTGTATTGCTTAAACAGTTTAATATGCACCTTTTTCCCTTCAATGCCTGGTTTTGCAAAGATTTTTATTCTTTACTTTTGCACTACTGTGGTGTTTGTGATGCTTTCACACACACACACACACACACACACACACACACACACACACACACACACACACAGACTGTTACACTCCAGTTGCACATATTCACCAGTTTGATGATACACTGTGGTTTGAGCCTGTGGTGTGTTGAGTAACCTGATCATATCAATCATAATTGTGTTACATGTGATCCAGCTAGGGCAAGGGTCAGGCAGGAAGCACGCTCCCACTTGCCATCAATTACAAACAAGAAAGAAGAGAGGGAAAGAGATGTACAGTGGGAGGGAGAGGGGCTGGAAATCAATGGCATGCAGTTCCTTTATCAGGCCTGTAATAGTGTAATGGCACTTGGTTCTCTCAGTACAGCTGATCAATACTGTGTCTCCTCTAGTCTTATACAGAGAGACCAGGAGCTAGAGGAATTGAGGCAGAGTGTGAATGCGGTGGAATAAACAGCAGCACATAATTTCCTGATGAATATTCTGGATAACACCTGTTAGCCACACACAATACAGTTTAATATAATTTAGAAATGTTTATTTTGGGGTAAGAGCACTGCTTGGGGGCAAAATTTGCTTTGCACCTCCTGGGTTTGTGGTTTGAATCCTGCCTCCACCCTTTGTGTGTGGTGTTTACATGTTCTCCTGATAGTTTGAGGGGGTGTTACTCTGCTTTCCTCACCCATGCACTGTAAGCTATTTAGCAAATCCAAAATGTCTGTAGCAGGTGTGCTATTGTGTGCTGTGATGGATCGGGAAATAAAATTAGATTAAAAAAAAACGGAATGTGGAATTTTTATTTAGATAGAATTGCTGAGCAACAGGTTGCATTGCTGTCGCACAGATCTTAAGTTCATGGCTCAAACCTAGATTTGTATGCAGTCATTTCTGTTTGTGTGGGATTCTTCCTGGTTTCCAGTTTCCTCCATTCCTATAAAAAAAAAAGAATGCTGGACTATGAAAGTCATTGGTTCATGAGACAGCCTCATATCCAGTGTTTTCTTACTTTTCCCTTTTGGGTTTAGTTTAGGGTTTAGTCTCAATCCAAAGTATCTGTTGCTAAACAGAAAAAGGAAAACATGGTGTGAAGGGGTTACAATGTTTATGAAGATGAGTCACTGACCAGGTCTGAACTGTGGTCCTTGAAATCTCTCCTCATTGACAGTCTCAGCACCTGTACTGTGTGCTGTTTAACAATACTGAATTAAAGTTGAACACAAGAGGCACCTGAAAAGTCAGAACAAAGGGATTCACGTCTAGCACTAAGGCTAGCATATGGCATGGCAGCACACTAATTTAATATTCGATCTATCATATTGCATATCAGTTTTCCTTCAGAACGCATCAAGTATGCCTCAGCGGCCCATACGCTGCATATTGTTTTGCCCTCCTGGCTTGTGCATATGGCATCATAGCCCTGTATAAAGCTTGTAACCCAATCTTTGGTCACCCTGATGACAGAAGGATGACAGAAGCTCTCAAATAATGAGAGGCCATTATGAAGTTAATTTAATTCAGATATATTTATCCATTTGTGACAGCTCTGTAGGCTATAAAGTGCCACAATACTCAGCGTTGTGATGAACATGGCATCATATCGCCAAGCTTTGTTTTGTTAATGTTTCGCTTTTGAGTGCATTGAGCTGGTTTGCCTAATGGTCATCACACTTTCAAATGCTTTTTTGGTGGTACGTATTAATATCACACTTTCATATATTGATGAAAGAAAACATACATTCAAGTTTGTGTTGGATGAAATTGGGCAGCTTTAACCGTAACTCCGTACTGTCTCTCGACTGCTTTATGATGACATCACTTCGGTAAACTAATATCAGCGCCGAAACTGTTCTCTCTCCTTCTTTCTGTCTCTCTACGCTGTATTTCATTTGACAACACCACTTTTATAATAAGTACAGGCTCCATTTGTGCCATTATGTTCTTTCTTCCGCCGCTTCTTACTGTCAAAACGTGGCACAATACATCTGCAGAGGCGTGCGTCGCGTAAATAATTGAAGATATCAGTTCTCACAAGTTAATAAGCGCTGTGCGCGGTTGGGCCACGCCGGAGTCCTGCGTTGACAAACGCAGTGCCGTTTGACGCACTTATTATCGGTTACGTGTAATATAAATATGCAAATGAGCCTCTTGAACTTTACAATCTGCGGCCGAGGTGATTCGTCTCTTTAAGATGCTCATTTGCATAAGAGGGAGCCGCTCGTGCATCATGGCGTGTCATTTTGAAAGCAAATATTAATCAGTTTTGCGGCACGTCTCTTTCTGGAAGCTTCGCACTTCTTTTGTTTGAGCTCTCATGCTCAGCTGAATGAAGGTTTTTAAAACACGACTCTTTATGATTGACCTGCCTGTTATGCACAATGCTGCACTAGCAACACCAATGCCATGTAATAGATAATAAAGGAGTTTGATGAAAAAAATCTTACTAAATTAATAAGTAATAACATGTAAGGAATATGTTATTCAAACTGAAAAGATAATGTGTTTGCAATAGATACAGATAAAGAAGAAGCTAACTACTGGTTTTGGTTTTTGTGTGTATCAGGGACTGGGATTCTACAAGAAGTAATAAGTAATCAAGTGTTAAATTTATGGCTTATATTCATTACTATGCTACTAGATTAATTAGGTTTTCAGAAATTGACAATGATATTTGAAACAATAAATGGGTTTGAGGGTTTTTTTTAGACATGTGGCAGAAAAACTATAGCTAACTGCAGATTCTTGGTTGACAGGACTAGACAGAACTAGAACCCAGCATGATTATTTTTTGCTGTTGTAGCATTTCCACCTCAAGGTTTGACTTATGTTGTGTATTTTGGAATTTTGCATTACTTTTCATGTTAATACAGAGTGTACAGACTTGTTCAGAATGGTTATCAAGAGTAACCCTGGCCTTGCTGTCAGCTCAAACCAGACTGACCATTGTCTTTCGACCTCTCAAGCCTCACCAATTGTGAAGTGGTGGACTGGATGATTTTTGTTTTCCTCTCCATTCTTAAAATTTACAAATGGTTGTGTTTTAAAATCTCAAGAGATGTAACCATGCACTAAAGGTCTTGACATGTAGCTGCATGATTTTTTGCACTGTGCTGCCGCTGCATGATTGGCTGATTGAATAATTGCATTGATAAGCAGGAGGACAAGTGTTCCTGATAAAGTGACGTATGTTCAATTTGTTGCAATAGAATAGAATAGAATTTGTTGCAATAGAAAATTACAGCACCAGCTTGCTGCCCTATTTTCTCATGTCCTATTGTTTGTTAAAAAAAATAAAAATTTCTAACAGTTTTGTTGGCATGTGTGTGTGTGTGTGTGTGTGTGTGTGTGTGTGTGTGTGTGTGTGTGTGTGTGTGTGCGTGTGTGTGTGCACGTATGTGTGTGTGTGTGTGTGTGTGTGTGTGTGTGTGTGTGTGTGTGTGTGTGTGCACGCACGTGTGTGTGTGTGTGTGTGTGTGTGTGTGTGTGTGTGTGTGTGTGTGTGTGTATTGTGGATCTCTTGCATCAATGATCAATGGTGTTGTTTTGGACCTATCTGAATCAGGATCAGAAGTCTCTGAAGACCAACAGAGCGAAATCCGAGTTTGCATACATTTACAGCTCTACAAGCACTAATTATACTGGAAAAGCAGTAAATGCATGTTACTCAAAATAAACTATAGCTGATATCTTACATACTTTTTTCCACAGTGATGCACAAAGGAGTTGCTGCTGAACATCTGCAATGTAATTGGAGTCTATATATTGGATTATAATAACACTCTGGGGCGCAATAACTATTTTCATCAACAGCCGTCCAATAGTCTTGGGGAGAAAAGTACAAAGAGGAAAGCGGTGTCTCTGTTTGTGTCCTTTTACACACACACATATACACACACTGGAGTCCATAGGGACACCAGTCAGACAAACGATGATAAAGTGATGCTCTTATGCTTCTGACAGATTGAAGAGACGTGGGCTTCAAATGTCTCACTAATAAACTGCCTATCTTTCTTACACACACTCCACACACACACACCCACACACACACAAGACAGAACCTCACAAAGATATGAGTCTCTCACAGGAAGATTATTACCAAACAACTAAACCAAAGTATCTCTACTGACAGAAAGATCAAACACAACATCACAGATGTGCTCACTGGTTTTAGAGTCAAAATAGAGTTGAAATGTTTTAGCAAGAAATAAATACATAAGACGTTGGATACTTTTTTATGATGTAAATCTTGGAAATAATTGCTGTGCACAATACATTTTTTTATTAATTGTAACAATAAACAATCAGTGCCTAATTTCTAATGCATTCCTAGTGTATCGCCATTATTAGATTAGCAAAAAAAAAAGCCCACTGCAGTTTGAGTAAAATAATTGAAGATAGATTGGTGTGCTGAGGTTTGTGGTAAAGCAAAGTTACTGTAAGCACCACAAAGTTGTTTCATTATCTAACCAAAAGGTTTTAATTCTCGTACAGTACAAATATCAATAATATATCATTTATGTTTATTTCTCTTAGCAATGATGAGCACTTATACCTCATACTTGTTACTAGTGATGGAAAGATCGGATTTTAGTGACTCGGTTTTTAAATTCCAATCTCTTTTTAATAATCTCTTTAATCTCTTTTTTAGGTAGTGTGTGCATATATATTATCTTAACCTTATTCTCATACTGAACGTATCACACTTTGAGTAACATTAAAGCCTCAAAATCAATGAATCGTTCATGAACATCCCATCACTACTTTCTCCTAATTTATAGGACACATATTTGATGTTTGGTACACATCCGCTGAACAATTTCCTGTTACTGCTTGCATTATCACTGATATAAACTGCTGTTTCAATACCATCCAGACAAAACTGTGAAGAAAAAAAAGGCTTCCAACTTGCTTTGTCCTGAGGACTTTCCTGTGCTGGCAAAGTTAAAGTCTGACACTGGAGAATTTCTCCATAAGTGTCAATTATTTGTCTTCTGTTATGAATTGTCAATATATTAATGATAAACAGTTTGTTTCTTTGTTTCTATATGGCACTCAGAACTAATTTTAGACTTCCTGCTTAAGAAAATAAATCAGCCTCTTGTTTCCAGAAGAACTGTATTATTTGATTAATAATGAGGTTGAAAAATTATATTTGGAAGTTGTAGACTCATTGCACTTAAATTTGAAGTAAGAAACTTTGAGAGAGAGAGAGAGAGAGAGAGAGAGAGAGAGAGAGAGAGAGAGAGAGAGAGAAAGGAAAAGGAGAGAAAAGCTGCCTCAAACTGGAGTAGTGGAGAAGAGAGGAAAAGAAAGGAATAGTGGAAAGGTCAAGCATGTAATATCAGCGTAACATGCCTCCTCTCCTGCAGACAATAGCTTCCCACGGCAGGTTCTCTTCTCCCTCTCCTCCTCCTCTCTCCCTCTTTCACTTGTCCCTGCGCTTAATTACAGTCATAGCGCCCTGCCGCCTGCTGTCCCTTAACATATTCCTCTCTATTTTGAGTCGCTTTTTACTCGGGTAATGGAATGTCAGTTCTCCGCCATTCCCTCTCCGAATCAAAGTGACCTCGCAAATCAATACACACGCTGACAAGATGAGGAACATATAATAAACAGCACATACGCACCCCCACGCACACATATATGCACACGCACACACACACACACACACACACACACACACACACACACACATTTTTCCCCGAGCGTGTGTGACAAGCACCTCTCATAGCAGTCATCTCAGTGTAAAGGCAGTCAGTTATGTTTAAGGTGTGCATATTATAGACTAGAGTTGGTTAAAGCGTTTTTCCCCCTCTCTTTCTTTTCTTTTATGTCCAAAACAGAGAACTGACAGCAGCCTGCCAGATTACAGTTGTAGCTTCTTTCTCTCTTTTTTTTTTATTATTGTTGATGTTTTCTTTCTGGGTAGAGGTTATAGGCGAAGCAATTTTCCTCTTAAGAGGAGCAAATGGCAGCGGAAAATTGTATGTGCCGTCACTCAGGCAGTGATTGGCAGGACGGCTTCAGTGAGGGTGAAGGAAGATCGAAAAGATTCCATATGTGAAAGGGAATGAAAGAGAGGGAGAAAGATGGAGAAAGAAGGAGGGGGGGGGAACACAGTGCATATTAAAAGATGTGTTGTGAAAAACGGGTGTGAAATTTCACACTCCTCTGGATTGAAACGTCTGCCGGTCTTCCGGCTAGGGGAGTGAAAGCCAGGGAAAGAGACAGACAGACGGCGAGAGAGAGAGAGAGAGAGAGAGAGAGAGAGAGAGAGAGAGAGAGAGAGAGAGAGAGAAAGAGAGAGAGAGAGAGAAAAAGAGAGAGAGAGAGAGAGAGAGAGAGAGAGAGAGAGAGAGAGAGAGAGAGAGAGAGAGAGAGAGAGAGAGAGAGAAAATAGGGAAAATAGAGAAATAGGGAGAAAAAAAGAAAAAAAGAGAAACGATGGCCAGGTGCTCAATATGTTGGCCTAAGCGAGCAAAATCCCTCTTCTCTCCTTCACTTTCTCTCTCTTCCCCAGCTTTGTAATGGATCAAGAGGATTTGTCACTGTTGGAAAGCTCTCAGGATCCTTGAACAAAGAGGATGAAATGAGGAGAGAAGAACAGACTGAGGCCTAAAGACAACAGGATGGACACAGAGAATTCACACACATGATTCAATAAATGATGTGTGCATGAAGCATTTGTGTGATTTTTTTTTCATATTTTTTTTTTTATTATTAGTTCTGGTCCATGCTGCTTTATTCATGCAATTTTACACAAATTTACCAGCAATTAAATAGCAACAAGTGTGTGTGTGTGTGTGTGTGTGTGTGTGTGTGTGTGTGTGTGTGTGTGTGTGTGTGTGTGTGTGTGTGTGTGTGTGTGTGTGTGTATCAAAGCTTTTTAGTCAATGTGTGACCAGAAAACATGCATTGACACCCATTTAGATAAACATGAGAAGATCATGCTTCGAAACATATAGAGCTATCAGAAAGTAATAAGTTCCATTAATTTTGTGTCTTGCACTGCGCATGATCATCCATAGAGTCACTTATAAGGCCCAGATCGATGAAGTGTTGCAGTTATGGCTGACCGTCTGCAAGATTTTCTCATCTCTATACATGATCTCTGGAGATCAAGCAGAGAGCATTGTGGTCACTTTCTTTAACAAGGCCCTTTTGCTCTGATAGCTAAGATTGGCAGAATGGCCAGCCCTAGGAAAAGTGCTGGTTGTTGCTTGTTCCATATAAGAATTATGGAGACCACTGTGCTCTTGGGAATCTTCAATGCAACAGAAATTGTTTTGTAATTTTCTCCCTCTGTGTTCATGAACACAATCCTGAGTTCTTCAGGCAGTACTTTTCACTTCCTCACAGCTTGGTCTTTGCTCTGATATGTGTTGTCAGCTGTTAGACCTTGTATAGACAGGCAATCAAATCATGAATTTGCCACAGCTCGACTCCAATCAAAGTGTTGAAAGATTTTAGAGATGATCCAGAGAAAGCGGAGGCAGCTAAGCTGAAGTGTCACTGCAAAGAGATTGACTTGGAGAAAAAAAAAACTTTTGTTTATTTTGTTAAACAGCTTCAACATTACAAACTTACAACAAACTCAAGGAATCTGGAAATTGCTGTTGGGTGATTCACAGAGAAAAGGCATTTTTAAGTTATTTAAAAAAGCTTGTCTAACTGTGAGTATGCTCGGTCATCTTTTGTGGAAGGAAGTTTCCAGTGTGAACACTTTGTAATGTTTGTTGTGTATCTGTTTTATATACCTCGTTTATCTTATTAACTTAGTCACCCCGAGAATCCCGATTGGTGTGTCACTCACACACCAATCGGGATTCTGAACAGCATCTTTACTCTTGTTCTCAAGCACACTACACATATTCAACATCCCGCTCCCAGTATGCATTGCACTTTCATTTCTTAAAGATACAAAGCATCATTCCAGTACATGACAATGTTCAGAGGTAAAGCTATGACTCTATAAAACTATATTAAAGCTTGGTTCAGCTATGAGTTTTCTGGCAGGAGGAACTTTTCAGGGCTGAGCAGTTTACACAGTGAAGCTTTTCAGTAATAAAAACTGTATGGTTTTCCTCCTTTACAAGTTTTCAATTCAACAGTTTAATATATTGAAATGAAATGGTTTTAAAAAGTTAGACGTTGTTATGTAAAAAATGAAAACACTTTGGCGAGTAAAATGCCATGGTGTTAATGTAATAAAACACTGGATGACTCGCTGATGAGAGCTAATTCAGTTTGGGTAACTCCGATTCCCTGTTGTTGATTCATTTACTATAACAGCATAGCATGGACTATTAAAACTAAGTTTATTCATTTGAAGTGCGTTTACAGTGTATTTTTGTATTTTTGTAAAACAATTAGATGAAAAATCTAATCTCTTACACTCTCTTTCCCTCTCTCTTTCTTTTTGTCTCTCTCACCCCCAGGGTTAATTAGCAATCCGCTGACAAACATTTAGCTAATTAGCAAACTTCTGACCTTATTAACAAATGATAAATTATGAGAACAGCTGAACAACATCCTATCCTTACACACACACACACACACACACACACACACACACACACACACGCCGAGCTAACAAACATACGCTTCTCTGTACCCACACAAGGCCTCCATCCATTAACTGCTATTGTTTTCCACCAAACATGACATTGATCCAATTTAACACTAATCAATTGCAACTGTGCGTGACATTCAGAGGCGACCTTACTGCCAGGCGCCTCATGAACTATGACGATGATTAAACTTTCACTAATGAGCTGATATCTCAGGGCAATGCTTACTGAAAAAAAAAGAAACAATCTGATCAATTATTACAATCCCAACCGGCTATAACAGGATTTTCACACTTTCACACTGTGCAATTAATAATCTTACATGGCATTGTATTCATAACAATCCATAATGAAATTGCTTAGGCACGCAGGTCATCCATTTGCGGAGCCATGTCATAATCAATGACGTGAGCGTGCACCCTGGCAGCCATGTTAATGAGTTTCGGTAGTAATTGTTTACAGTGTGGAGCCGGTGGCACGCGTGAAGCGACGTCGTGTCATCTACGTGAAAATGGCACATCTCATTAGGAATGCTGCGTGTGAGGCAGGGAGAGAGGGTAGGCAGGGAGGTACAGCGCCGCTGCAGCTCGGAAGCGATATCATGGCTGACAGCTGCCAGGTGGAGAGAAAGGCACACATGGCGGGAACGACGGGCCGAAGAAGGGAGACGCAGTAGTATCGCATGCTCGCCTGCCATCTTTTACACAATAGAGCTGCCAGCGGCGTGAAATGACACTATTGTGTTTGAACACGCTCTGTTTATGAGATTTATCTCACAGCGGAGATGTGGACCACCCGTCATAGCACTACATCTCTCTCTCTCTCTCTCTCTCTCTCTCTCTCTCTCTCTCTCTTTCTCTCGCTCTCTCTCAGTTCTCACTGGGACCAAACTTTACTGATGTATTTGAAATTGAGTATTACTTAAAATCTACATTTTTGCATACACACAGGGGCATAGGTCTAATACTAAGGCTAAGAAGATGAACACGTTTCCCTCAGGATTCCGAGACAATCACAAATTACCCACCACACTGGTAAAGCAATTTTTTATTAGCCTCATAAATACACAATGCACTCACTATTGATATTAAATAATATTTATCATGTGTGAAACATGGTGGCGGTAGAGCTCTGTCATGGGTAAAATATGAATGTAATGGTAAATAAAACATAGGTGGCTTCAGCAAGACAAACAGTAAGACAAATATTACCTGAGTAGTTAAAATTGTTAATGTAGGGAATAACACATTAAAGATAATGTTGTAGTAGGAAAATCATCAACAACAGGAGGATGAGATGTACATGCAAAGTGAGATTTCTAATTAATCTGAAGTTCATTATTTTCCTATAACAGCACGTCAAACAGTTGTACAGCGGTTAATTCTTTCTATACAGGTAATTTAACAAAGATTTTTGATTTATTAAAGAATGACATAAGTTTTATTGAAACATCTACAATAAAAAGCTCCTGTTATTGCTTATGCTATAGCAGCTACATATAACCAGTCATTCCTTCACCAGACCCTCTATTTTTCCTCTTTTTTTATAGGAACAGTTTTGACAGTATATTTTGACTGTACTGACACTGGAGACTCCTTCCATACATGCTAAAGAAATATTTCCTCACAGAAAGCTTCACCATATTATTAGACATGACACACTTATTTTTTTCATCAATCCATCATACAAGTTGTTATTATTATTCAGATAATGTATTAGATTCCGGTGCATTAATATAAACCCATAAAAACACGTGCAGCCGAAACTACTGCCGGAGAAACTGAATCATAATGAAACTTCTGATCAATCAGGTGTGAGACTTCAGCATCGTTCGAGTGAGATCAGTGTACTGTAATTGTCGCTTTGCTGTAGTGTAAGCCCGTGATGTTTTTTGGAGTTGCTTCCCGCCACTAACGAGACAACAAATGAATATTTATACACGTTCATTAGGCATTATGGCCTAATGAAGGAGGGAGCGCACAGGAGATCGAGATTACCTCCGAACATCCGGCGGAGTTAGCGTGCATCTGTTACACACATGCGTGTACTTTATCTAAAGAGCAGATTGCGCTGTGCTGCGGTGAACACCTGTAAATAATGCAGCGTTAAAAGAGACAGACGAAAAGGAGGATGGATTGAAGGAAGGAGAGAGAGAGAGAGACAGAGAGAGAGAGAGAGAGAGAGAGAGAGAGAGAGAGAGAGAGAGAGAGAGAGAGAGCGACAGAGAGAGAGAGACAGAGAGAGAGAGAGACAGAGAGAGAGAGAGATAGATACAATAAAAGAGAAAGGAGGAAATGCACAGGTGCAGTGGCTTACACTCCAGTCCCATGGTGAGTCACACCCTCTCTCCTTTTAACACCGTACACACGCCAAAATAACATCTGATACATGTTGTGCATTTTTAAAGCAACATTTAAAAGTCGGTGTGTATTAAGGTGTGTTTACGACAACCTCAGCCCCTTACCCTCCCCTTCTCCACCCGATAGCAAAATCCCTCCTTCCCTCCCTCCAGGTGACGAGTAGTAAAAACACTTGGCGGAGGTGGCAGATATGACGTTAAATATTTTACGTGTGTTTGCTGCATATGTAGTTCAGCTACACCTGCTCCTCAGGAGGAAAGCCAGCTGCAACATCTGCTCCAGAGCTCATTAACGACTCCTCGTTCCATCTGAGGCCAAGGTGCACTCTGCACTCCGACACTGAACTCCGATCAGTCTGCTCTTCTTTTCAGTCTGCTAAACTACTGGCCTTTAAGGAATGATTACTGAGTGTAGATCGGAGACTTTTATCAATATACCTATAGTATAATTCATGTTATGTTGCTTGCGGTTTTGACAAAAGCGCAAAAGATTTTAATCCTTTCATGCATAGATAAAAAACACAAGCTGATAGAAAGTCAGTTAGGGTTTGTTGTATGGAAATATACAAGACTAGTCATCTCCGAATCAATTCAAACTATTACTATAATGTAAAATAAATGTAGATTTCTTTTTTTCTTCCAAACTATTTGGTTTTCTCACTGCAGCGTATCTGACGTTCATCTGAGATATATTTTTTTTACAAATAATATGCAAAAATACTTAAAAAAGTAATATTTGGAAAAAAAATTAATTCGTATAATATTTTGTATTCATACATAATTGTAATACAAATTTAAAGTAATTTAACCATGAAAGAGATGTTTTGTCACTATTCTTTTCCACATTATAAGTGCTAATAATAATAGATATTATCCGTATACATTTTTCATACATATTCGATATATACTCTGTTTTATCCACAGTGCTGCTGAAGACAATGGCAAATAATTATGTTTACATTTATTTATGTTTCATATTCATATACTTATAAAAGCAGCATTATTTGACAAATTTTTATATAATATGATGTATGGAGATATTTTTTTCTGAGTCTTTGGTATCAGCAACGAAACACCCAGAGGTAAAGCTGTAATTTTGTTTTTCATCACAAAATCCTCGTGCAGGAAAAGTTTCCAGTTTCCAGTTTTTATGTAACAATGCAAGCTGTGGGTTTTGATTGTTTGTTTGTTTGTTTGTTTGGATTCTTATTATTAACTTATGTGCTTAGGGGCTGGTGAGTAAAGCTGGTTAATGGCTGCTGTAACATGCAACTCGTATCAAAAATTTTACACAAGACAAGACAAGATAAAAACTGTCACTTAAAATGGAATCAAAAGTATTATTTAATTGTTATAACTTAAAAAAAAAAAAATAATGCAATATATAAATAACGCAATAAATAATATTGCTGTGGTATAAAAGGATAAAAACTCTTCAGGATTTCATTAAATTGGAAATTAATTAGCTTTAATGTAATAGTTAATAATGATTTAATTGTTCTTAACAATGGTTAATAGTTTTACAGTAACAACACACACACACTTTATATCAGCTTGAACTGCTAAAAAAGGATTCGTTTTTTAACAAAACAAACAAAAAAATTATTATAGCTCTTTAAAACAAACTGTTAAATATCCCTCCTCTCTTCCATCCATCCTCCATTATCTATACCTCCACAAAGTTCCTTTTCCAGTCTCACATCTCTTTCTCCCTCTCTGCTCATCTCTCCATCTCTCACCTTGATCTCCTGCAATGTGCAATTTAACGAAAGAATGTTCACTTTATTTATTTTTCCATCACGAAGTTCATTCTGTTTGATCGAACCTGTTGGTTTCCATCCTGAATGAGACCACACCCATCAGGATAGTAATGTTTATAGGCTCATAGAATGATGTGATAAAGAGGAATTTGCAGTGACTCGTCCCTCTAAAGGGACAAGTGGATCCAAACTGCAGCAAAAACAAATAAATAAATAGTTCCTATAGCATATGGGGTATTTTCCCTCTTGAATTTGTCACCTGCTTGTATATGTTTGCAAGTCTTCACCCTTTCATTTTGACTGTGACGTCGTCTGTAGAAGGGCGAATAATGATCTTCGGCGCGTAGCAGACCTTTTGACAAGCAAGTAATATATTTAAATTTCGATCCAGGGAATAACAGATTTAAACCAGATCGCAGACATTATGCGGCATCAGTGTGAAAGACGAGAAAGATTGGCCGGCTAAACACATAGCAGCAGAGCTATTGTCGTTAATCAATCTTGACCACCTCGACATAATCCAGATAATCACTGGAGTTTTGAAGACTGAGCATGAAAAGCTGCTATCAGGCGGAGTTAAAGCAAATCCCAAGTGCTTCGTCGGGTTTCTGATGATTGACTGGAAATTGTTTCATCCGAACTCGATCAGACTACCAAAAGAGTTTCACTCGGACAACAGGAAAACAATGAATTCTTTTTAAGGCGATAAAGTAAAATATGGTCATTGTGCCACGTGTTTTTATTTTTCCGTCTTTGGAATCAAGAGTTTCCTTCTCAGGTTGATGGAGTTTCTATGCTAAACTAAAGTTGCATATCACATCTTGCACATCGTTCTTTTAGAATTAGTGGTGTGCTTTCAGCAATGAATATACACGTGTCGTTAGATATGCACCGCAGGATTTATAGGGATTAAAAAGCTCAGAATCGACATACACCAACATACAAACACACAGCACACTCACCTACTGGTGTTGTTTCTGATCATCAGTGTCGCTGGAATCACAGCTCAACTCAGACCTTGTAAAATGGGTGCAACTGGTCAAATAAAGTAGAAGTCTTAATAAACATGACATTCTTTTCTTTTCCTAACAGCCTGTTATTATTTATTTATTTGTTTGTTTGCTTGCTTTAATGGGATTCTGCAGAATGAATGCAAATGAATGAGCGTGTTAATATGTCTAATAGAATTCAGTGTGTTTTGGCATGGGTCAAAGTGAATTATTTATTTAGTGTTAATCTTAAAAAGATTTATAAATAAGACACACGTCTTACACGATAGAGCGATTTATTGTGCTACTTTAAAAAAAAAATGCTTTTAATTAACATCATATAGTCAGATTCCAGTCATTATAGATGCAACACAATTTTAGATGGATGTATATTAGAGCTTTGTGATCCTGAAACATTTCTCTGAAAGATATTTTTGGTTGTAGTTTATTGTAGCTGAGATACAGTATAGCAAACCTTTAAACTCATGGAATTTGGCAGATGCCCTTATCCAGAGTGATTAACAATGATCTCAGTTATGAAAACTAAGAAGTTGATCTAATTTAGGGCTTTCTTAAGGGCCCAGCAGTGGAAGTTTGGAAATTTGAACACATGACCTTCTGATTCTAAAAATCTCAACCACTAAGCTACCACTTAGCAAAGCAAATGTTAGCATTGAAGGTATCTGTGAAGACTCCAGGTGTGCTACATTAATCACTACCTATTTAGTGCTACAATTCCTCATTTATATCATACCCAAACCAGCTGCACACCTTGAGTCTTGACAAGTAGTATGTAGACCTTTATGGTAAGCTTTATAAAAAAAAAAATAATAATAATTAGGATTATCCGTATTTATGATCCGCATATTTGATTTGGCACGTTTTTACGCTGGATGCCCTTCCTATCGCAACCCTCCCCATTTATCCGGGGCTTGGGACCGGCACTAAGAGTACACTGGCATGTGCAGCCCTAATGGCTGGGGTTGGTTCCCTGACCAGGGATCGAACCCGGGCCGCAGCGGTGAGAGCGCCGCAGCCTAACCACTAGACCACCAGGGAACCCAATATTAATATTTATTAATTAATAATAATAATAATAATAATAATAATAATAATAATAATAATAATAATAATAATAATAATAATCTGTATCTGTATTCATTTTGTGTTTGCATTATGTGTTCAATATATATAATGCATTTGTATTTGGTAACATCATTACTGGTTGGGCAACCTGCCAGGCATAAGTACTTCTTCGATTAAAAATGCTGGTACTTATTAAAGCTGTGGACTTTGTGATCTGTTGCAATAGAGAAAAATAAAAATAAAAAATTTAATTAATTAATAAATAAATAAAAACACCTTAAACTATGTTTAGAAACAGTGGGCAACATCAGCAATAAACTTACAAAGTTTACAAACTTACAGAGAAAAAACACTGAATGGTGTAAAAACTGAAATAAGGTGAATAAAAGAATAAATTTTTTCTTTTATTTCTTTTATTCGATTATGCAACTGACCAGTTGGGGTTAAGGGCCTTGCTTAAGGGCCCAACAGTGATTCTGATTGAAACTTTTTCATGTAAATCACTTTACTGGTGTGACTAAGCTCAATGCCAATACAGTTTTGATCGAGTGAAATTAATTCGTGTAGAGCTGGAATGAATTTCCAAGTTATAGCTGCACAGTTATGGCTAAACTTTAGACCTCAACTCTTTTTGATACTGCTGCACTTCTATTTATTCCATCTCCCAGTCTATTATTTCTTTTACTGTATTTTATCTAATCATATTCATTCTGCTGACACAAAGATTCCTTAATGTTAGTTTAATGTATGTACTTCTGGACTTTTTAAAGTTAGTTTAGAAGGTTCAAGCCTACATTCCTGAAGCCTGAGAATTAATGCACAGCTTTGTATTTATCATAAATTCTCCCAACAGCATATCGACATCAAGCTCCATATGCGTGGTTTTTTATTTCTCGTCTTCCCCCTGAGGCTTGGGGTTGGGGGTGAGAATGACAATGCAGCACTCCATCTGTTGGTATAGGTACCAGTGCAGGGCTAAATTAGCACATATCACACGGCAGGCATATGCTATGGCATAAAGCTACAAGAGGGCATTGTGCACCAGCTGCTGTGCTGACAAATACTTGCACTTGTGCAGTCAGCAAGCCAAGCTGGGCACAAGTACCAGTGACTAGTTTGTGTGTGTGTGTGTGTGTGTGTGTGTGTGTTGAACATGCATTCTTGACCTTATGTTGTGTCTTTGCATTCATTCTCTATAGTAAACATACACAAATACTTGTGACAGGATAAGGTGTTTGACGTGTCAGAAATCCGTCTGCTGAAAGTGTCTAGATGTCCAGACTTGACTTGAGGTTAAAGACAGGTGAGAGAAACATCTCCAGCATGAAAATACACACATACAAAATCACACCACACAAACACAACAGTCACACCTGTGAAATCTCAGCTGCAATAGATACACATCAAATGTCTCAATGGACACAAATGTCAGATACACTTAATCTGTAAACAAAAGGACATGTAAAAATGTTAGACAGTTCTTTCTAAATAAAAAGAAATACATATATAAATCTTAGGTGTTAATATTGTTTTTTTATGTATTCTTTTTTTTTTCAGTTTAACAGAGTGGGTGAGCAACAGACATCAGATAATGTGGAGTAGAATGGAAGTTGTGCAAATTGCCTAGATTTATCCAGAATTTTACCTTCCTGTTCATTTGCAAAGTTTAAATAGAATTTCAATGGTTACAAAAAAGATAAAGATATATATATATATTTATTCAAGTAAGACAAATAATGTTGTTTTTTTGTTTTTTTTTTCAACCAAGTATTGTATTTGTATTGCATATGGTCACATTTTTAATGAGCACACTTCACAAAAAATATTTTACATTTATTTTTATTTTTTTAGATTAAGCAAAGTTCTAACTTAAAATTTGTAAAATAAATATAAAAAAAAAGAAAAAGAAAAAAAAAATTATATTTGGAAAAAATAAATTACTCTATTAAAGATATTTTGTTTAGATCAAACTTTTTTGTAAATAATATCTTTTGATTTAAATTTAAAATCGAACTGTTTTCAAACCAATTTCTTTCACTAAAATGTTTTTTTTTTATTTACCGTCTAGACATGAATATTTTGAACACGGCATTAAAAGAAAACCCACATTGAACTTATTATATAACAAATATATGCTGATTAAAGCTATTTTAAGGCAATAACAAAGCTATAAGTTTATTTCTATCAGAAGTTCATTGTTGCTTTCATATATATATATATATATATATATATATATATATATATATATATATATATATATATATATATATATATATATATATATATTCCACATTTAAACCCCATTTGTTATAATAATGACCTTCACTCTTCTGGGAAGATGGTCCACAAGATTTTGGAGTGTGCTTGTGGAGATTTGTGATCATTCAACCACAACGGAGTTAGTAAATTCAAGTTAGCTACTGATGTAGGGTGAGGAGGCCTGGGGTTGAGTCAGAATTCCACCAAAGGTATTCAATAGGGCTGAGGTCAGAGCACTATATTAGTTTAGTCAAGATCTTCCACTACAAACCATGTAAAGCATACCTTTATGGAGCTGGCTTTGTGCACAGGGGAACTCTCATGCCGGAACAGGTTTGGGTCTGCTAGTTCAAATGAATCCTATACAAATGTGTGCCTGCAACTTTGTGATAACAGTTTGCTAAGGAAAAACATACGGCTGGAAAAATTCAGATGTCCGAATACTTTTACCCACTGTGAAAGAGATTTTTTGCAGAGTAAACAATTTTAGCTTCACCTTTCACACATACAGTACCACACGTTTAGTCACATGGTTTCACACCCAATAAGGTGGAACCCGGAGACACACACACACACACACACACACACAAAGCATTCCCAAGCAAATGGTTGTTTTTCGAAAACAGGGTTTTAATTTAGTTAACATTCATGAGAAATAGCACAAATAAACAAAACCAGGGCTGGAGTTCAGAACAGGTACACCAGACACGCCATATTCCAGCTGTACAACACCGAAGCACCACCACAAGCCTTTACAGTTCACCACCTTCATCTGTGCAAGCATCGAAGGAGTCTGTCGACAGTTCACAATTATTAATTCCACAAGATGTAAAGAAAAACGGTGGAATGCTGAAAATAAAGTAAAACAAAACGAAAAACAGATAAAGAGAGAGAGAGAGAGAGAGAGAGAGAGAGAAAGAGAGAGAGAGAGAGAGAGAGAGAGAAAGAGATCAGCAGGGTTGACCTACAATGCATTCTTCATCCATGACATCCAACATGGACATGAATAAGAACCAGACTTAAAACAGGACACAGAACTTCCTATATTTTGGATAAAAAATCTGAGTCACTAGGACTCCCGTAACTGTACGCACACGTTAGCAAACCCGGGGATAACCAAATATTTTCAATTTAGCATTATTAGGATGTTTCAGAAACAAGAATGGTTAGTGGTGTATACGCTACACCTGCTACAATGCAGATTAGGCTTAGCTCAGTAGAAAAACACCACTCTGAATACACAACCTGCAGCATTACTGGGACCAGGAGTGAAGCAGTGCACTGACGTAACAGAAGTGCAACCACATGGCAGAAGTACTGATCTCTGACCTAATACATTCAGAACTTTGCATTAAACAGGAAACATGCACACTTTTCAATAAAGTACACACAGAATTCCTAAATCTGATTTGTTTAGAAGTCAACTCGTTTTCTGTAACAGCAGCTCTGATGTGAGTTCTGACATAATGAGAGAAAAAAATGGATCTTATGCTTTCTGCTATGAGATGTTTAAAATGTTTTACATTTTTTGTAGGAATTTTTTTAGTGCTTTGTACACTGACATTTTAGCAAACGATAGAAAGAACAATTCGCTAATATTTCCTCATTATGACATTATTGATAATTTGGCTTCTTTCTAGAAATAAACAAACAAAAGTAAAATCATCTATTACTTTTAAAAGCTTTAAATGTGTAAAAATATATTAAAAAAAAAAAAGTGCTGTTATTTTAAACAATCTAAACATAAAACATTTTTACCTTTAACTTTAAATTTAATTAATTGGTTTATTAAAAATGCAACAATTTGTTTATTATTTAATCTTTGAGATAATAAAGAAAAATAGTATTTGAATTTGTCTACATTCAAGATTAGATCACCTGACTTTTGCAGTTAAATAAGTAAAGCTGAACTGCAAATAAATTAATATATCAGGCTTAAAACCAGTTTAACTTAATTTTTTCTTTCCTTAAAAAAAAAAAAAACGAATAAAAGAATACCTTCAAATATACTAAGCTAAAGCTTAACTTTTTTTTACTTCATTGCTTATTTTCAAAAAGAAGCCTCATCTGCCTTTAAAATAAGAAACGCATTAGAAATCTTAAATAAGTGAAACAGGGTTCTTACCTTATGATCATAAAATAATGTCATTCTGGGAAAAATTAGACAACGTTGCATTTCACGTTTTTTTTTTTTATGTTAAATATTAAGCATTACATTTTAAAAGTAAGCAGATTCCTCTAGAAAGATTACAAGTGAATAAATACGATTGCTGAACTTTGCCTTTTTAACCAAGATTTTCTTATTCTACAGCCAAATAATTTGGTTAAAAAAAAACAAAAATAACGCCACTTATATGGACAAATGTATTGGACACCTGCTTCTTCCTGACACATGTGGTTTTTACCTTAAACTCTAAACATGGAATAGCTTTTATTTGTCACATATACATTACAGCACAGTGAAATTCGTTCTTCGCATATCCCAGCTTGCTCAAAAGCGTCCCTGGAGCACAGAGGGTTCAGGGCCTTACTCAAGGGCCCGTGTGTGGCAGCTTGGCAATACCAGTGCTTGAACCCCCGACCTTCCAATCAGTAACCCAGCACCTTATCCACTGAGCTATTTTGTGAGTTGCTCCTGGTTCCATAATCTCAAATGACTGCATAAAGGACATTGCTTATAATCTAGTTCTCACTCTCCAGTGTTTTTTTAAGATCACACTCTTAAAGTCACACAAATGAGGATGGGTTCCCCTTTTGAGTCTGGTTCCCTTTCAAGGTTTCTTCCTCATAACATCTAAGGGAGCTCTTCTTTGCGACAGTCGCCACGGCTGCTCATCAGGGATAAATACACATCGTTCACCTTAACTCAAATTCTGTAAAGCTGCCTGTTGTAAAAAGTGCTATAGAAATAAACTTGACTTGAGCTACCACTCCCATAAGGTTGGAAGCACACAATTGTATAGAATGTCTTGGGGGGCAGTAGCACAAAATTTTCCCTTTACTTGAAATAGGAGACGCAAACCTGTTCTAGCATTATAACACCCTATGCACAAAGCCAGTTCCATAAAGAAATGCTTTCGGGAAGATCTTAAATGAGACCTGCTATAGAGATCTGACCGACCTCAACCCTGCTGAACTTTTGGGATCAACTTGAACACACAGCACCCCAGACCTCGAGGGAAATATCAAGGTCCGTGACGTCGGAGTGACGTGGGGCCGCCTTCCTGTGGGCTCACCACCTGCAAGAGGGACCGTAAGGGACGGTGCTGTGAGGATTGGGCAGCAGTCGAAGGCGGGGGCCTGCTTAGACTGCTGCCCCCGCGACCCGAATTACGGATAAGCGGGAGAAAATGAATGAATGAATAATCGTTCAGAAATACACAGAAAATCTTATGGCCACAAGGTGTCCACAAACATTTGTCCATATAAGTAGAATATCTTATATTTGGGTAATATTGTAATCTTGTTATAATCTAATTATAATAGGAAACACTAAACAGATATTGCTGTATTCAAAAGATCATTTAAATGTCTTTTTTTCTTTTTAGTGAACGGGACGCTGCTTTGTGGATGTAATCGTTGGCGAACTGAAATAAACACTGCTATTGGAAAGTAATTGACTTTCGGAGTGAGAATATAACACACTGTGTATACTGCTGAACTGTTAGCTGGTATTATAATAGGCAGATTCATAGCATATCATACAGCATAGCGGAGAGCTATACCACAAGCAGGTTAAAGGCAGTATCCCTGCTTCCATTAAAATCGGTGAATGTTTACGATGAATCGTGAATAAAAAAAAACCTGTGTGCTTTAGGAACAGCGTCTCACTTCGGTACGTGTATTAAAGCATCGTTTTTTTGTACGCTGTAGGTCGATACACAAGACACAAACGTCACAGCGAAATACAGAGGCTGAAAACGGAAGCCGGAGACGCTACAGATCATAAAGTCGAGGATGATGGATTTATTATGAATAAGTACGGAGCATCTGGTAACATTTGGGATCAGTGTTTGTAACAGCAGTCAGTTCCTGCTGCACTGGAACGACAGAAAAAAAAAGACGACAACGTTTCAGGTTACTGTTCGCCTCGGAATTTACGATATACTCTAATACGCACACGCAAACAAACACACACACACTCACACGAACAGTGCAAATCAGCTTTTTTTCCCCTCTTTCTCATCCTTACACTTGACGATACACACAGAAAATAACAGTAACAGTTAGGGAGTGTTGGTTTCTGTGCAATGAAGTCCTTCTCTGTCCCAATGTCAGCTTTGCTCTATGCCTCGTTTGTTTCCTCGCGTCATCTCGTTTTTGTTTTCTGTCCCTCTTTTTCTGTGTCTCTGTATCCCTCTTACTATTTATACAGGCTCATGGTGGGGCTCTGGTACATGCACATGTAAGCGTCGCAGAGCAGGCGCCGTGCGTAGCCCTGGATGTTTTTAGGGTCGAGGGCGTGAAGCTCTTCAGGGGTCATTTTCAGGTACGCTCCCACTTCAGGACACGGGGACACCTGCGGGATGTTAAAACCGTTCTGGCCACCTGTATACACACACACACACACACACACACACACACACACACACACACACACACACACACACACACACACACACACAGTGAGAGTGAGTGACAGAAATTTGATATTTGTAAATGGATGTAACTAATTCTCTCCCTCTTTGTATATAACATTCTCACAGTTGAGAGCAAACGTGTGCACACCCTGACTTTTAACTAAAGCAACTAATACATGACATTTGACAAGCAATAACATTTAGCAGTAATTAATGGATTTTGAATTATATTTCATTCCACCTGCTTCTAAGAACATGTCTGTTGCAAATCATGCTGATTTATTTTATTTTTTTACTTTCACACTTTTTTTTTTACCAGTGTGTTTTTGTAGAAGTTTTTTTTTCCTTAATTTGGTCCTGCCTTTGTGCTTGTTATCCTCTAATATATTCTATTTTTGGTAAATCTCTCGTCTGCGAGAGTTCGAATCTATTTTTTTTTTAAGGTGATGTAGACTGTTTTAAATCATTACACACCTTAATGAGGCGCATTCGAATAAACAACCCAAAACAGTTTACCACAAACTTTTAAGCTTGCTAACAAATATTCAGACTTTGATGCAGTAGCTTCGGGAATTGTGCTGTTACAGGGGTTCAACTTATGGTCTTGTCTTAATAATAAATCTAAATTTTAAACTGGGAAAAAAATTAAAATAAGATGTGGTTTTAGACACGGTCAGACGTACACATACACACACAGGTCATTAAGAGCATATATGGGAGATAAGAGATCTATTTCAATCACTACTACAGCAATACTATTACTAAATACGATTTCTCTAAAATAATCAAATATACAGTTTTACAAAATGGAATTATAATTATTATTTGATTAATTATTATCATATATAAAAATGAAATCTAATATAAAGAGAGTCCAGTTCGACGTGCACTCAAGAACACCGTCTGCATGCCCAAGTTATTAAAACAAATGTCATCCAAAAAAAAATATTCCTAAAAAGATAAAGTTGTACTAAATGTTTGGCTAAAACTGACTGCAATCACTAAAGATATCAGAGATGATTTTGAAACGGCATACCATCTCGGTCGGCCATGCTGTCGAAGAAGAGCCAGGAGGTTGGAGCTGAGCCGTATTTAACGAAAGCCACATAGTGGCTGGTCTCGATGCAGAGCACGGCGAACAGCTCCATCTGCTGCAGAGGGAATGAAGCTTGTCTCCACGAGCCCTCCTGAAGCTCTTTAGGTAGCGAGAGTTTACTGTAGCGGTGACTCTTACGCCGTGGATGCAGATGCACCTTCAATCCAACAATAAAATACACACACACCAATAACTAAAATAGAAGAAGCACGCAGAGAAATTATGCATAACAGTGTAAAAAACTTTCTGTGAGGAAATGTAACTGGAAAATTATTTCTAAAGTCATCTATTTTAAAATGTGGCACTGCTGATATTAAAATGAAAAGTATAGAATATATCATGATTTGTAGGCAATGTCAATGTATTATTTACCTGAAAAAGTGTATAAAAATGTAATACACACACACACACACACAGAAGGTAAAAAAAATAAAAAAAATAAATAAAATGTAAGTACCTCGTTATTTATGTCAGTTTTGGTACGGTTAAGTAGAAAAATGCAAAACAAAATAGTTTACCGTTGTTTTATGTTTTAATGCAGTTTATTATTATTAACATTTGTAAACAACAGTTTTAAATACAATGCCTACTTGGTTAAAGAATATATAAAACAATAAATTATTTTATACAAATAAACTTGAATAAATCATATTAATGAAGTACACTTTAGTATATAGTTTAATTTAAATAAACAATTAAATTGGCACAAATTACCGGTATAGTAATTAAATATTAAGTGTGTGTGAATGTGTGTTTTTTATTTAGGGTTTTATTTTCTAAAAATATGATCTACTTAACTGTTCCACTTATTTCAGCAGACTTACTAACTTGACTAACAAATGTCTTTATTCCTTCCATCCTTTATTTTTTCACTCTCTTGATATGTGGAATTGTCAGGATTTTCTCCTTTTAAAGATTCTTGTAGCTGGACATAAAACGATAATGAATCCATAGCGCTACGGTTAGCTGCTAGCCACTTCCCGCTAGCGCTATGGATTCTATAGTGTTTTCATGCATGCGTGAAACAAATCGTATTTCCGGTATTAAGTGAGTATGTGTGTATGTATGTGTGTGTGTGTGTGTGTGTGTGTGTGTGTCTGTGTATATGTTTATGTGTATATAATAAGCTTAAAAATTTTTTTTTGCATGAAAACAACATTTCTGAGGTTGATTGTCAAAAAACTGCATCATTCTTTAAACAGTCTGCTTCATCACAATGTATATGTACAAATAACTTTTACACAACAGTGTCAAACATTTCAGTTTTTTTTTTATTATTATTACATTATAACTAGTACCACATTTATCTAATAATAATAATAATAATAATAAAATGCACACTCTTGGTATACTCGAAAACTGCATGAATAAGCAGGTGTTCCCAGTAAAATGAGCAGTTTATATACAAATACCTTTTAAATCTATACTTCAAAAGACTTTTAGAATGTTATAGTGTTTCAGCGATACAGCCGCAAAGACTGTAGAAGAGTCTCCATCTAGTGTTCATGATAAATACTACAAACTACAATAGCAGAAAATTATGTGATGGGGTGTGTGCGATATGACACCGTGAACGTGTGCGTGTGTTTTACCTGTGTATTGCACTTTTCGCAGAACTGCTTAATCTTTCCCGCTGTGATGTCAGAATCCTCGTAACACTCCCTGCACTCGTACAGAGCTAACCCACCACAGATGCGGCACTCTCTGGGGGCTGAAAATCGCACACAGACACACATATACATTAATTTTTTACATTTACAGAATTTGTCAGATGGCCTTTATCCTGAGCAACTTATTTTCTGCTTTGTAACGTCATTTCCGACCTTGAACTAAGAAACGCCCACTACTTGGAAATTCAGGACAGCCTGCAAAACCACGCGTTCAGCCAGTGCTGCCAAATCAGCTGCTCACAGCATCAACAGTATTTCTTACCTTTAAATGTGAATTAAAAAAAGATAAATCACATTTTTTTTCCGAACGGGTAACTCCTTGTGCCAACCCACCCCCTGGCCATGTTCACTTAACTCCGCCCCAGGGATCTACGGTGGCCTGTAATGGGCCTATTGACAAGTAGCAGATTCATCCAAACACACAAA
Source organism: Silurus aristotelis (assembly GCF_946808225.1). NCBI lineage: Eukaryota > Metazoa > Chordata > Actinopteri > Siluriformes > Siluridae > Silurus > Silurus aristotelis. Next base: position 10,450,700 of record NC_139582.1, read on the forward strand.
AAAGAAATCATTCCAGACAGGAAGTCGGTTTTCCAAACATGTTTTCTCAGCCACTTACTGCTTAAAGTCCTTACATCATAGCTAAGGCCATTATTCCGTTATCATGCGCTACATATCTTGCAGGTAATTTGTACAAGTAAGAAATAAAAATACAGGGTGTCACAGAAGTCTGCATTGGTGTACACTTTTTAGCAAAATCTTTTCCAAAATAGTTGCTATTAGATTAACAGGAAACGCGAGGCTGTCACCAAACTGGAAGCCAAAAAAAAAGGCATGCAAAGGATGTTTTGTACAAAAAAAACCTCTGCATTTTGGCTAAAAGGTGTTCAATTCCATACAAAAGTATTTGGATGACTGACTTTTCCATCCATATATGGTTCCATCCACACATACGTCCCCAAACTGTTACTACTGTACAAAGCAGGAGGCACCCAGTTTTATAGGATAATTAATTAAGATTAACTATAATTAGGAGACCCAAACCTGTTCCAGCATTAAAATGCCCCTTGGCACAAATCCAGCTATAGGAAGTGAGCTATGAAGCAAGCTACATGGATTGTAGTGAAAGATCTTGAGTGGCCTAATACAGAGCTCTGATCTCAACCCTACTGAACACTTTTGGGATGAATAGGAATGCTACATGAGTACATGACATTACAAACACCCTTGTGGCTGAATGAGCACAAATATCCACAAACACACTCCGAAATCTAGTGGCACAAGTGTGGATTAAGACCTTCAAAAAATCTTATCTGGCATCCACAAACTTTTGTCCATATAGTGTATGTACTGTATGGAGACTATTGCATTTTTAAATAAGTTATAGTGTATATACAATAGGAGTGTAACAGGACACGTTTTCGTGCCGAAATTGTTTGGTACAGGGCTTCAATCCTTTTTTTTTTACGTGGAACATAGTTCATATCTGAGTTCCCTCAGGAACATATTAAGGGGCGGACCGCAAGTGTGTTTAGTCACTGCCTCGCACTTTAAGTAAATTTTTTAAATTACTATTATTATTAAACTTGAAGACATGCACAAGAATGCAGGTATTAAAAGAAACTAGAGTTAGCACAGTGTCACCGTGGCTTCTCACTAAGTACCGGAAATAATATTTGTTTTGCATGAAAACGCTAAAGAATCCACAGTGCTAGCATTAGCCGCTAACTAGGAAGTGGCTGCCGGCTAATGCTAGCAATATGGATTCTTTAATGTTTTATGTCCAGCTGTAAGCTGAAAATCCTGACAATTCCACATATTAAGAAAGTGAATGAATGAAGGATGGAAGGAATAAAGACATTTGTTAAAGTCTGCTACAATAAGTAAAACAGTTAAGTAGATCATATCTTTAGAAAATAAAACCTTAAATGTAAAACACACACACCCACTTACATACACTAAACTATTGAATTAAACTTTTCCATTTATTTAACTGTATTTTAATATTTGTGCCAAGTTAATTGATTACTGAATTTAATTGATTTAAAAAAGTGCATTGAATTTATAATTAGATTTATTCTCATTTTATTTTTCATAAAATATTATTTATTATTTTATCATTTAATTTAAAATTGGTTTAAAAATGTAAACTGTTCAAATGTTGAGGATCGCAAACGTTAATAATGATAAATTGCGTTAATTATAAAAACGACAAGCAATTTTATGTTTTGCTTTTGTTTCCCCGAAACGTATCGAAATCGAACCCAACCATGACTTTAAAACTCGGGTATGTACCGAACCGTGAATTTTGTGTACCGTTACACCAGTAATATACACTGTTTTAGTGCTAAAACAGTCAATTCGGAGACAGTAGATAAAACTAGAACACTGACTATACAGGTCACAGTTTTGAGAGGGGTTACTATGAATCGCAGTTAGCCAGCAAACTTGTGGTCAAAAAAAAAGAAAAACATGAACAAGTGTTGTTTTTCTTTACACGTTGTAGTTTGTATGTACAGAAGATAATGCTGCACCTCAGACTTTGTACTTCCCATGTAAATCAAATGCAGCATTAGAGACACATTATAGATCAAAAAACACAATATAATATAAAGAATGTACTACTGGGCTGTGAACCAAGACAGTATATAATGTACAGATTTAAAAGTAAATAACTGTCCTTTGGCGACTTACTGTCTTCCAGAAGATCTGTGATGTCCAGCTCCAGAGACGGGAAAATCTTATTATACATCTTAAAGTCCTTCCCAAAGCGAGGCATCTGGATAATGAGGCACGAAGGAGCCTAGAAGAGAAACGACCACTTTCAGTACTATAATGTGCTGTGTGTGTGTGTGTGTGTGTGTGTGTGCGCATGCGCATGTTCACCTCAGCAAACTTGAGGTCACTATTGATGAAGGACCACTCCAGCAGTTGTTGACTGGTCGGCACAAGCACTTTATCCTTTTTATCCATGAAGATCTGGTAGAAGTAACAGTCCTGGACTTTCTGGCCAGCAGAACTGTCAAGTGTGTATACACACACACACACACACACACACACACACACACACACACACACACACACAAACACCTTTAACTGTAAAGCAATGATCACACAGTGTCCAATGTAAAGTTACACTATAAAAAGTATTCACACCATAGCTAAAGCTCCATTCCTATTGGTCTGATCCCAGTACAGGAGATCCATTTTCAGTGGTGGCATGAGCTCATATTAATTCCTCTCCTTCTAATTCAAGTTTGAATATTTACACATTTATTTTAAACAATATTGTTATGGTATATATGTTTTCTGTGGTGTGATCTTTAAATCATTTATGGAAGGAGTCTCCAGTGTCAGATTTCTCGGTAACATGAAGAAAAAGGGGGGGGGGGGGGAGTCTAGTGAGGGAACAAGTGTTTATAGCTGCAGCCAGGGTTTCTATACATTTTTTCAAATTAAAATTCCACTTTTCCAGACTCAAATTTTTTAAGCGCATTCTTAACATCTGAAATAATGATTTAAAATTCCAACTATATGAATCAGAATCCCGGACGTTTTCGATGTGTTTAGTCACATGGTCTGAGGGGAGCTGGCAACCGCTGCCTTACAACATAACAACCAATCACAGCAGATCTTTTTGACTTTGGCCGTCCGTCTACAGTGAAATGCTGTTTTTCAATCAGCGAAAACGTAGCTTTATAAAAACTATTTCTCCAAAGTTAAGTAAGTGGTTTTCACTGAAACGGAGGCTTTCGAAAACTATGGCACTATGAAAGTAATCAAACGGCAGGAGGAAATGACGCAGGTCGAAGTCTTACATTTAGCTTGTGTGCCGTTGAGGGACATAACCGTTTTTAGATGTTGCAGTGTGAATGAGCAACTTTTAGGAAATAAATGAAAACTTAAGTGTAGCGTTTTTAGAACGCAGTTTTCAAACGTATCCGGATTAGTAAAGTTGTAGCCTTTGTTTTAAAAATAATATATATATATATATATATATATATATATATATATATATATATATATATATATATATATATATATATATATATATATATATATATATAAAGAATTTTATTTATAAAACAAATGCAACAACTTATATATTTATATATATATATATATATATATATATATATATATATATATATATATATATATATATATATATATATATATATATATATATATATTAATTTTTTTTTTTATTATTATTATTATTATTTTTTATTTTATTTTTTTTATTCTTACTTTTATATTTTAGACACAAATATGGCAATTGTATGGAAACAAATATTTTCCAATTTTTTTTTTCCATATTAATCCAGACCTGGAAATCACTCAAATCAAATTCCCTATTTTTTGGAACCCTGTGCTACGCTATGAAAGATCATATAAACTTGCTTCATGGATGTTCCACACCATTGAATACACATTTATTTTTATTTAAATTAATTTATTAATACTATAAACAAATAAAAAGCAAACTAAAAAATTATTTACCATTAGTAATTAGTTTTCACAGTTATTAACAAAACTCATGTAAATTATTCACTTGTGTTTTGTTTTGCAAAAAAACTGAAGCCACAAGTTCTGAACTTGAAGGAGGAAGTAAACGTGACTTTTTGCCACCAGTTTAACATTTAGACAGACTTTAAAAAAAAGTAAATAAATAATAAAAAATGTTTTTTAAGATGGCTAAATCATTAACATAAATGCATGCAATTAGTTTTTCTTACATATGCAAATCTGCTACAGTATTTCTGCCTGATCTCCTGAAATACATGTCAACAGTTTGTGTGTATAAGTGTGTGTAAATGTGTGTAAATGTGTTGAATATCGCAAGTTTATCAAACCAAAAAAAAATAAAAAATCCAGTCTTACCGTAGTTTAAGCAGAGGGTCGACCCTCAGGATGTGGTGAAACAGGATGTTGAGAAACTCTTCAGGATCTGTAAGAAGGAACAAAAAATACAAAAATGACTACACAATATTAGGTTCACTGCACGTCATTTTACTGCCAGTAGGAGGCGGCATGTTCCTATCATCTGACGGACGATACTGATCAGTGTGCTAAGAAGTTCGGGTCATTAGCGGTTATTAAGGTAATGAAAGATTATTAACTTACAATCAAACAGAGTTCAGCTTTGCATAATTAAACAAAAGTGTATGTGACCATGATGAGAGTGGGACATCTAAGCTACCTTTCTCCTCAGACGTGAATCCTGATGCAGCTTCCACTTTCTCTAGAATTCTTCGCAATTTCATGATCTTAGTTGCGCAGACATAACCATGACTAATAAACAGAAACAATTTGTATGATGAATTTTTGGTGGTAGTAAAGAAGGAAAAAGTATAAAATGCATGTGCTGGTATGTGAGACTCACATCCGCAGTGGGTTGACTATCTCAGTGCGTAACAGCTCCTGTGTCTCCAGGTAATATTCTACATCAGTCTTAGACTTCGGCCTCAGTAACACTGTGTCCAACACTGAGCTAAACGAGAACAGACTGAGAAGAGAAGAGAAGAGAAGAGAAGAGAAGAGAAGAGAAGAGAAGAGAAGAGAAGAGAAGAGAAGAGAAGAGAAGAGAAGAGAAGAATAGTGGAGGTGAGGAGGAAAAACAGGAGAGGAGAGAAAGAAGAGAGGGAGTGGGATTGGAGAAAAGCAGAGGAAAGGAGACGAGACCAAATGAGACGAGAAGAGAAACGATCAAAAAAAGACAAAAGATTGACAAAAGGCATAAAACAATTCATTTTAAAAACATTTTTAAAAAGGAAAATATAAAAGAATAGAAAATAAAGATCAGTGCAAAACAAAAAGAAATAATAAAAGGAGCAAGAGAACAAATAGAAGTCAAAATTTTATATTTTATATACACAGACACACACACACACACAGAGTATATATGTATATGTGTGTGTATGCGTGGTAAAAGAGTGCTGCAGTGAGTGTGTGTGTACCAGAAGAGTGTTGAATCCAAGTAACAGGAGTTATAGTGGCCCTGAATGCCTTTTTTCTTCCCGATCATCACATCCAGGCCATCACTCTCTGTACGAGGAGGAGTGTTCTCATTTACCACCTCGCTCAGGTAACCTCCAAATGCTACCACACACACACAAACATTGAACAAAAAATAAAAGTGTGTTAATAAAGGTTAACATTCTCTATGCTTCTGTTTTGTTGTATAGCAGGTGTGTGTGTGTGTGTGTGTGTGTGTGTGTGTGTGTGTGTGTGTGTGTGTGTGTGTGTTACAATACCTATAGAATTGCAGCGTTCGATTGGATTAGGAGAATGGTGTTGTGAGGGGAAACGAGAATCTGGTCGGCAGCATTTCAGTTTCACAAACAAAGCTTTCTTTGGAGGACAGGTAAAGTAGCGTGTGCCTTTAAAAGTACCGTCAGTGCATCCTACACACTCCTCTTCCTGTAAAAACACACACATGCATCGTGTACAGCACAAGACTTTTGTAGTCAGGATAAGCAGGTTATGGGATGCCAATAATAATAATAACAACAATAACAACAACAACAACAACAACAACAACAACGTATCCATACAGTATCTCACAAAAGTGAGTGAACCCCTCACATTCCAGCAAACATTGCTCAAGGAACAATATTACAGAATTGAAACTTGGATATAGTTTCGAGTAGTCAATGTGCAGCTTGTATAGCAGTACAGATTTACTGGCCTCTAAAAATAACTCAACATACACCCATTATTGTCTAAATTACTGGCAACAAACGTGAATACACCCTGTGGACATGTCCAAAGTGTCAATATTTTGTGTGAGCACTATTGGCTTAATCCTCCTGGGGATGGACTTCACCAGAGCTGCACAGGTTGTTGCTGGGATCCTCTTCCACTCCTCCATAATGACCTCACAAAGCTGACTCAATAGGGTTCAGGTCTGGAGACATACTTGGCTACTCAATCACATGTTACCATTAGCAAGGCAGTTTTCATCTTAGCAATTTGTTTGGTGATCCCTCGTTGATCCCTCGTTTATCGCGGTGGTTTCGTTCCAAAACCGCGATAAATGAAAAAAACACGATAAAAAGACGGCACCCCAAAAATGCTACTTTATGTATACAGTACTATGTTAACATTTTACTTCATTTTATAACTAATAATTATATTTGTATTAATAAATTTCATTATTTCAACATAAAACTGCATAAAAACAATTTTTTCCGCGAGAGATCGGGAAAATCAGCTAAACAAATAAGTTATATGGCATGTAAATGCAATGCCGGGATAAACCGGGGGCGCGAGATCCGAACCGCAGTAAAGCAGGGCATTACTTTACATGCTGGAATCCAGGTTTCCCCTCAATGGAACACAGATCCCCAGTACCAGCAGCACTCATGCAGCCCCAGACCCTGATGCTACCACCACCATGCTTGACTGAAGGCAAGACACAACTTTCTTAGTTCTCCTCACCAGGGTCCACTTAGTTCACCACACCTACTGGACACCATCTGAGCCAAACAAGTTTACCTTAGTCTCATCAGACCACAGGACATTGTTCCAGAAATTCATGCTCTTGGACTAATTGTCAACAGCATACTGTTTGAGGGCTTTTGAGTCAGCTTTAGAAGAGGCTTTCTTCTGGATGACGTCCATGCAAACTGAAGCCTGTTTCGAGTGGAAGCCGTCTTGGAAAACCTCTGTAGGACCGTGGCCACTGTGGTGTCGATCTTCTTATAGCCTACGCCATCTTTGTGGAACGCAACAATTTTAATTCTCAAATTTTAACTGCTCTAATACAAGATACACAAATTTGTCTGTTATCACTTAGAGTGTACTCTCTTTTGTTGCCAGCTATTTTGACAATAATGGCTGTATGTTGAGTGCTTTTCAGAAAACACTAAATCTATACTGCTATACAAGCTGCACATTGACTACTCTAAAATAAATCCAAGTTTCATTTCTGTAGCATTGTCCCTTTAGAAGATCTACTAAAATGGTTGCTGATGTGAGGGGTGTACTCACTATTTTGTGAGAGACTGTATATTAGAAATATCAATGTAGATAATCTTTTATGTCAATTACTTATTTATTACTGTATAATTATATTACTACTACAACACTGATAAATTACAATCCAACTTTATTCATAACTAATAAACAGACATAATTAAATATTGATTGGAAAATGGATTAGTCACACACACTGACCAGCTCCAGCCCTGCAAGAGAATCCTGTAGTCCAGGGGGCAGACCCACCCAGCGTATCACACCACATAGGGGTGGATTCTCCTTCACCTCTACCAGTGACCCGACCTCTAACCCTGGCTGACCTTTGGGGGGTGATGGTGGCCTTGGAGAGGGAGCTGTCGGTGGGGGCGGAGCCTCCTGCTGTTCTCCCATTACCGATTGGACGGACAGTGAGAGCGGCCCATGGCTCATGCTCCCATTGGGGCCGCTCTTGCGACTCAGGCTGAAGGGCAGTGAGTGGAACTTGTTGTCACTGGACAGCGAGGGGGCGGTGGGTGGAGCTCGGGGTGGTGGCGAGGCCTGGTTGAAGTCGGGAGGCGTTTCGGTCAAGGACTTTGCTGGATCTTCACCCACTGGCAGGTGTGGAGAACAGAGAGGAGTCAATTAACATTCAATTACCAAACCTGGAATATCCATGAATGAGCAATGCATCACTGTGGAAAAGCAGACTTAAAATAAATAATGTAATTTCGGGTTCCTGAACTGTGGAAGTACATTTCTGCCAGGAAGTAAAAAAAAAAAAAAAGTCAGTATTTTTATTAAGCTTTGGCAACAATACGTTGACAGAATTTAATAAAAAATTATCTCAAGTTCCTAAAAGTTTGACTAATTATTCGAGAATTTTCTCAAAGTTCACCGTATCACATATTCCTGACTTATGTTTTTGTTAATTATTCATTCATTCATTCATTCATTCATTTTCTCCCGCTTATCCGTAATTCGGGTCGCGGGGGCAGCAGTCTAAGCA
>NC_139582.1:10464106-10554106 GCF_946808225.1 Silurus aristotelis
TGCCTTTTCTAGCCATAGGTGCTCCTTTTCCAAACCGTTACCACAGCACACAATTGCATAGGATTTTGAATGCAGAAGCATTAATGTTCCCCTTCACTTATACAAGGAGACATGACAATGCACCTGTGCACAAATCCAGCTCCATGAATATTGGGTTTACATGGATTAGTGTGGAAGATCTTGGGTTTTGCGATCTTCTATACCCTTTTGAACACCTTTGGGATGAATTGGAGCACAGACTGCACCCCAGGCCTCCTCACCCTACACCCTACACCCTACACAGACTTTTCTTATGCCTTGGTGGCTGAATAAACACACATCTCCACAGCTACACTCCGAAATCTTTTCAAAAGCGTGAAGATAAATAAGGATAAGAAAATAAGGACAGACTGTGCAACATGGAAATTTTATGATCATGTGGCCAAAAACATTTCCTCATATTGTCTCCTTACAGAAAATGTTTAAAAAATCACTTTTTTCTTTTTTTCGAACAGTAAAAGTGCACGGTTGGTTTTTTTTTTATCTCAATGCAAATGTACCGCACTAACCACAAACTTCTAAATAAAAAAACTGACACCAAATAATAAAACAAAAACAAGGCAAGCACTCACCTGGCATGATATCACCGATGGGCACGAGACGGGTGTGCTCGGGGCTGGCAAAGTTACACAGCAGTTTCCCGTCGATCACGCCGTCCCAGTCACCGATGGGATTGTCCTGAGGGTGAGATGTACAGCACCCTATTACTGACACTGGTCTAGCTCATCATCCACTTTTTACTCAAGCCTCGATAATATTACGAGCAAAAAAAAACGCAGACTAGAAAATCACTATTATCCTTTTTTTTCTCGTTTTCTACAACTGTTTTAAACAAAAAAAAAGATCTGATCTACACCTAACAGCAGGATGATAAACACCTCGAACACCTTTCCGAACAGTCATGTAGCAGCCAGATGATTTGCCACATGACTGAAAGCTGAACAAACTCGAAATTCAGCAGTTATATATGGTCTATGACTTTACTAACAAATAGACCCAATAAACCTTTCCTGCAGAGACCAAACTGTTCAACAAACAATCTCCGCTCTGTGCTGTGCCTGAAGCCACTGGTGAACCCTGTGTGTGTGGGTGAGTGATGGCAGTGTCTTGTCCAAGCGTTTGGCTGCCCTCCACAATGCAGCTCATGCTCTCCCTCCGTCTCTCCCTCCCTTCCCATCCCTCCACCCTTTTATCCCTCCATCCGCCCCTCTCTGAAGTGTGACTGCTCTTTTGTTTCGAGCCGACGGGGCGAGTGGGCTGCTGGCTGACTGCACGCGGAAGCCGAGAGAACACCTCATACTCTTGGACACGTCTTGATGACCTGCATTCAGACAGTGATAAACGCTGTGATTATGAGTAGGGAAGCGTTCCTACAGCAAACCGCCGATCTGTGACATACGGATGTGTCCATTCCTATGTGATGTGTTTTTCACACCTGTGTCTGAATCAGAGTAACTTTGATGGATTTGCTATTTGGTTTGGTTTCTTTCTATATATAATAACAAAAAAACATGGAACTTTGAGAATCTTCCCCAAGTGTACGATGTAATCTCAATGCTACAGCCTTGTGAGGAGTTTAACATGTCTACTGGGGTGTTGAAATTAATCTTTTCTATGATGTATCGTGATGCAGACGTGGACGATTCTGAATCGATGCAGTAATAAACCATAATCGATTATAGCCTACTGACGTCAATCGTCCCGTGCGCGTTAGCTGCGCTAGCTTAAAATGGTAGACGGTATGACCCAGTATGTTCAAATCCGAGTAGATCTCCGTATTTTTTGCCATTTATGAACAAACTGGTAAGCACAAAGACACATTGTGTGTGTATTTACTAGTGTTAATTAGTTCTAAATGCACCTGCTGTGTTCTGCAGTTTTGCTTGATGTTTAGCCATGTGCAGTAATATTAAAAATTGAGGATGCAACGAATCGAATCGTCGAGATGATAATAGTAATTGAATCGAGTTGCAAAACCAGTGAAGATTCATACGCCTAACAGCTATAGAAATCTGATCCTCATCGAGAGAGTCGAATCGCTTTCTCACCATGATCAAAAGGTGATACAGTTCATCTGAAAGCCGACCGTTAGTGTTGGTGGTTTTCATGCAACCAGTACAATGAAAGTTAAAATTGGGCAGTGGGACAAAAATGTGTTTTCCAGGCGCAATCACAACCTAAGTTGTGATTTGAAAAATTGTGATGGCAATAAAAATAGTTGTTTTTCGACTGTGTTGATGTGAAGCGATGACACCGGCTGATTTGGACCCACAGGCTTCAATTAGCTGCCCAATTTTCTAACATTTTTTTACCATATCGACACCGACGTGATAGCCGAGAGTCTCATTGCCGGGTAAAAGGTCGCAGAAGATGACCGTGCCACGTTCAGGGCTCTTGTGTATTTTTACCAAGACGCGAGAGTTTAGGTCCAAAGGAGGGAAATCTCCTTCCACATCGGGCTCATTGTCCACCAGACTCAGGTGATCTACCTCCAGTTCCTCGTCCTCCCAGAGCTCCAGTTTATCGAGAGCGACGAATACGCCGCATTCGTCCTCACAGCGGAACAGCTGTTGGCCCTGATACGAGCCCTCAGTAAAACCCTGACCGCGACCCTCCTCCTGAGAAAGAGACAGACAGAGGAAGACTGAGACAAACAGAATTATAAACTTATTTCTGCCTGAACAAATTTAGATCAGATTTATAGAGATAATTGATTTTTGTGCTTAATTTAAATTAAAATAATTATTTCTAAATGTAAAAAAAGCATAAAAAAAAGAATACAAATTATTTATGATAATAATAATATATTATAATTATTATAATCATATAATATAAAATTCTTACTTTCCTTAGAGTTGATATAGTTTTTTATGTCAAGTTTCTTAAAAATTTTTTAAACACGATTGGCTTCATTCTATTCAAAATGTTTGTGTAGCAAACTAGCAAAATCAGAACTAGCACAATCCTGAATAATCAGTAATAAAACCATGTGAACAATATCAACTAGTAAATTCACAAAATGAAGAAATAAAATACAGTGCTTCAGTTAAATATAGAAGTTGAATGTGGGTTTGAGGAAGTTCACTACCATTGTTTTTAGTGTTTTCTATTTAAAAACAGACCACAGAGTTAATAAAAGAAAAAAGGTCATCGAAGTGTTACATGATCTTATTCTCTTCCCCTTAAATACACACACACACACACACACACACACACACACACACACACACACTGTGTGTAGGTTCCTTCAGACCTCAACTGCACACCGTTATTGCATGTTTATTAAGTGTGTGTGTGTGTGTGTGTGTGTGTGTGTGTGTGTGTGTGTGTGTGTGTGCGTGCAGAGAGGAGCCTCCATATAGTGAAACTGAGCAGCTGGACACGGTGTCCTCAACACAGCACGTCCCCCGGCACGACACACACAAACGCATTATTGTCCCGGTTACTCACCCTGCTTCTGCTCATGCCCAGAATCTCAACCATCAGAGCGCACGCACACGCACGCACACACACACACACACACACACACACACACACACACACACACACCCCACAGATATTTGTATCAGAGGACACACACTTTGAGCACAAATACAGTCAACAATGCACACACATACATCACATCACACAGGCTCAACAAAAAACACACAAATATTTCCGCTCATAGCTGCTCAACACCACACACAAACACAAATGGTGTGTTCACTGCACACATGCTTATAAACAAACACACACTCACACACTAGGGGTGTGCGATATTGAGAAAAAAGGAAAACGAAAATTAGACAATATATACTTTTTACTTTTTATGGGCATTTTTACTTTTATTACCATTGTGGTGTCTAAAACTTAGTTTTCTTAATATTAACTTTTACTAAACTTATAATTTTTTGGAGAAAAAATAAAACGGCACTTTACGTGCGATATTGCTTATCGTAATTTCCGGACTATAAAGCGCACCGAAATATAAGCCGCACCCACTAAATTTTTTTTTTTAAGATTTTTATTTTGAACATAAATACGCCGCACCTGTGTATAAGCCACAGGTATCGACACGGAAACGAATGAACTTTACACAGGCTTTACCGAAAGACAGTGTCTGTTACACGTTGTAACGGGTGAAATATGTTGTGGCTCCTTTAAGAGCAGAGCGGAATTTTGGGAATAGCCTGCTGCTCTCGGGAATTTATCTTTTGGCATCGTTGTGCGTTTAAAAAGAAATGTTTTTTTTCCCCAATGCCGTGCAGCTCAGAACACAGGTGAGGTGCGTTTTTTCGTTTCCGTTCGGAAAAATCATTGGTCTAAGGTTATGGGGCTCAGTTTTTTGGCTTGAAGTTTGTGAAACCGGGAAAACCCCAGGAAAAATTCATAAATAAGCCGCTTCGTTGTTTAAAACGTGGGAAAAAAGTAGCGGCTTATAGTCCGAAAAATACGGTAACTTCATTTTCTTCTTTCGGCTTCTCCCATTAGGGGGCGCCACAGCAGATCATCAGTCTCCATTCCCCTCTGTCCTCTACATCTGCCTCTTTCAAACCAACTACCTGCATGTCTTCCCTCACAACATCCATAAAACTCCTTTTTGGTCTTCCTCTTTTCCTCCTGCCTGGTGGTGCCATCCTCAGCATTCTCCTACCGATATACCCCATGTCCCTCCTCTGCACATGTCCAAACCATCTCAATCTCGCCTCCTTCACTTTGTCTCCAAAACGACCTACATGGGTCCCTCTCATAAACTCATTTCTAATCCTGTCCATTCTCGTTACTCCCAACAAAACCTTAACATCTTCAGCTCTGCTACCTCCAGCTCCACCTCCTGTCTTTTACTCAATGCCGCTGTCTCTAAACCATACAACATTGCAGGTCTCACCAAAGTCCTATAAACTTTCAACCTGTCCATCACCACTGCAAACAGGAAAGGGCTCAGAGCCGATTCTTGATGCAGTCCAACCTCCACCTTAAACAAGTCTGTCGTTCCTACTGCACACCTGACTTCCTCATCCAATACCACAACTCCTCTCTCCACCCTGTCGTATGCTTTCTCCAAATCCACAAACACACAATGCAACTCCTTCTGACCTTCTCTTTACTTCTTCATCAACATTCTCAAAGCAAATAATGTGTCTGTAGTGCTCTTCCTCGGCTTGAAACCATACTGTTGCTCACAGATGGTCACCTCTTCTCTCAGTCTGGCTTTCACAATTCTTTCCCATAACTTCATGGTGTGACTGATCAACTTAATTCCCCTGTAGTTACTGCAGGTCTGCACATCTCCCTTATTCTTAAAAAACGGTACCAGCACACTTCTCCATTCCTGAGGCATCCTTGCACCTTTCAAAATCTTGTTGAACAACCTGGTTAAAGTGACATTGATTATATGGAATAATATAAATGTACACATTTTCGGCCTCATGTCTTGAATTTTGTGATCATTCTAAATGCATTTTAATAGACTGAATCATGCAAATAAAAGAACACTAAATGCGTATGCACACAAGTCTACCCTACTAGACTTCATCACATAACGGATGCGTTTACTCTGTAGGTGTGTTTTGTTTGGGTTTTGCGTTAAATCGTTAAAACAACAATTGCGATATTATCATAGACGGTATATATAGTATAACCCTAATACACGCTCCTGCTTAACAGCGCACGCACTTTCATCACAAAAAAAAACTCACACACACTCTCCTCACCTCACACACACTAAAATCACCTCACACGCACACAAAAAACACCTCACATGCACTAATCACCGCACACCCCTTCTCAACACGACTGCACACGTCACTGCACACCCCTTCTCAACACCACAGAACACACGCACACACACAAAGAACACACGTGCGCACACACATGCTCACTCACCACTGTAAACCCTTCTCAACACCACACACTCATCTAGGGCTGCAACAACTAATCAATAAAATCTATAATAACCGATAATGAAATTCATCGTCAACGAAAAACAACTCACACGCACACAAAAAAACACCTTACACGCACTACCATCAGCTCACACGCACAAAAAAGCACCACACACACACGCACACACGCGCACACGTGCGCACACACGCGCACACACACTACCGTCACCTTACAAGCACAAAAAACACCTCACATGCACTACCATCACCACACACACACAAAATACACCTCACACACACAAAAAACACCACACATGCACTCATCACCTCACACCCCTTCTCAACACCACAGAACACACACACACACACACACACACACACAGAGAACACGTGCACAGACACACACGCTCTCTCATCACCACTGCACACCCTTCTTAACACCACACACTCATCTAGGGCTGCAACAACTAATCAATATAATCTATAATAATCGATAATAAAATTCATCGTCAACGAATGCCATTATCGATTAGTTGGGCTGCTGAAGTTACAGATTAGCGTGACGGTAAGATACACAGCCGCTTGTGAAATGGCGTAAAGTACAGGGTTAACAGGCAGCAGGAAATAGTGTGCGTTCCAAGTCATGGATGAAGGTGAAACATCAGCAAACAGTAAACAGAAACTGTAGAATCCTCATCATGTGAAAATGGTGTAGTTTGATGAAGTGCTATTTGTTTGTAACTTCGGGACAGTTGCACTGGATCTGTTCTGTCGTGAATTGTGAGCATCAGGTTGCGCAATCAGCTCACTCGCGACATCGTGATAGAAACAATAAAAACGGTGCGAACAAACACTAAATCTTAAAGCATTGTAATTGATTATATATTTTAGATGCTTACATCTTTACAAATGATCAAAATGTCTGTTTTGTTTTTTTAAATAAAAATTGTCAAAATGTTGTATTATTTTTTATATTGATTTTTTAAGCATGGTTGTCAACTTGTCATCTACAATTATCTTTAAAAACAATATAAATGTTGTTTTACACACATTGCTTCACCTTGCATACTCAAATGCTGTTTTTTTTTTGTTTTGTTTTTTAACAAAAATAAACAACCCAGCATGAGTGAATTTGTTGAAAGGAGAAATCCTGCATACACTCCTCAAAAGGTCAAAATTAAAGACCGTTAAACTCAATATGTGGCTTTTGAATTTTTTATGTACACTTTTATATATAAATACCCTGAATTCGGGTTTTACATAGTTATAATAAGCAAAACATCTCTAAAAAATGAGGAAAAACAAAACAATCGATTTATTATTTTAAAGGTACGCTTATATTTCTGATTTTTGAAGCTTTATGTAATGTGATATTGTAATGTATTGCAAATGTACTGTATTGCAAAAAATAAAGAAATTTACGCAAAAGATTAATAAAGTGGAAAAGAAGTAAATGAAACAAACAAAAATTAAAAACAACTTCAACACCATGAGCCGACTTCTAAAATAAAAACAGACCCAGGACTTAAACCAGTTTCTCACCAGCAGCTCGACACCGAACCAGATCCCAGAGAGAGCTCGGTCAGGCAGCAGAGCTCCTTTGAATCTGACGACGCCGGGTAACGGCGGGTCGCCGGAGCGTAGCTGCACTCGCACCCTGGAGCCGCAGCGGATGGCGCGAGCCCGTTGGAGACGTGCCGTGTCACACAGCAGCCCGTAGCGCTCCTCGCAGTTGGTGATGGGGAAGAGCAGCTCGGCCAGGGCCTCGTCCAGCTCCAGTGCATCACGCTCGTCTACGCTCGCCACCACGTTGCTCTGATCCAGAATTCTCAGGCTGCGCTTGCCCTTGGCGGGGGGCAGCGGGCGGCCCAGGCTGTTGCGCTCGGGGCACACTTGACCCAGACTTCCACGTGGCACACGCACCACCTTCTGTGCCGCCTTCTCCACCAGGCACTCCTTCAGCAGCATGAAGAAGCGCCAGTCGTCCCGTGGGCTGCCCGCCCCCTTCTCCTGACTCCATAGCACCGAGCTCATGGCTGCATCGCAGAGCCCGCTCAAACGGTCCGAATGTGAGGAGTCAGTGAGTGCACGGACATGGGTGAGGCACTCGCATGATCACCCACACATTCAGAGCTGGTGACGGAAAAAAAAAACAGTAATGTTTAATATATACAGGTATTAAAAGCAGGAAGCTTGCACTGCCAAACAGGACAAGCGATGACTTGACAAATCAGATGACTGATTACACTGATGTATTCTTTTGTTGTTTTTGCTAAAGTGCAATACTGAAAGCAAGTTTACACGATATGCTTTGGATTCCCTGCCGTCAGGTTTCGCTGCTCTGCATGAGTGAAAGTGACACTCCGAACAGCATGAATTAAATATGGGCTGAAGCACTCACTGGAAACAGGTTTTACCGAGGCTCACGCCTAATGCTGAGCAATAATCCCAGCAGCAGCCTGCGAGGTCTGGCGGGTTGACATGTGGTGGACCTGGAGGACTAAAAATGTGCCTTATGAGATAATACGACTGTGCTATAAATGACAAACACACACACAAAGCACAAATATGCTGAAGTATCTCTTTAACCATGCAAAATATTAATCATATTAGAGGCATATTAGCATATTGCAGCCTTCTGCCTGTAACTACTGCCAAGAGCTGAATTTACATAATGGTGAGCAAATAGTTTGTGTTCGTTACACACACACACACACACACACACACACACACACACACACACACACACACACACACACACACACAGTCAAACATGCTGAGTGTGGATGCTCGGGTTTCCCCTCTTGCTGCAGGCTGTGTCACGGAAGCTGAAGGGGAATTTACACACACATATACACACACACTTTCCACTCCCTGCTTAACAATATCAAACCATTCTCGTCTCATTGTTTAAATACATTTCTGAACAAATGAGCAAGACTAGATTCTACAATCTTACGGTAAGATAACGCAGAGACGGACAAAGAAGCGAAGACGTAATCACATGCAAAAGATGCGATGTTCATGCTATTCTTTTTTTTTTCTTCAAAAATGCTCATAATGCTCGAATACAGTCAAATAATACATGGAAAACAGCTGTATTCTGCCCCCCCATCCCCCCCCTCTCGTTTGGGTGACAAGGCGTTCCTATATTAAGACACAGCACAGACAATACAATGAAAATTGCAATTAAATACATCAAATGCACTTTGACAAAAAGGAACAGTGCTCAAAAGCAGCTGATTCGGTTTTCCGAATGTATATAATGATCAAGTTTTTACACTTCAGATTGGTTGCTGGTTTTGGCAGCGAACCACCGTGTTGTACTATTATAAATACCGGATATCCTACAGCCATCTCTGACCTTCATTATATGATCGTTCTGTCCCGATTAGTGGGGTGTAATGGCAGCGTGTGTGATCTAAAATGTAAATCGAAATGCATTTCAGTTTGTTGGTCTTCACACTTGCTGTCTTAGGTTTTATGATTCAATTCTGTATGTTGGCATAAAAAAATAAATAAATAAATAAATAAATAAATAAATAAATAAATAAATAAATAAACAGTGCCAGTACTGAAAAACCTGAGTATGAAGAAGTATAATATGAGCCTATGAACGATTTCTTAATGGTATCTTCAACCACAGCCTCCCACTTTAACTATGAGAATATCATGGATGAAGACATCACGATATCTTTGATTGAAAGCAGCACTAATAATGACGTAGAGTTGGAGGTCATCGTCAGGTGATAATGTATAATTTTCTTCTTGTGACTGCTCCCGTTATGGGTCGCCACAGCATATCGTCCGTCTCAGCATTCTTCTACCGACATACCCAGAGTTCCTCCTCTGCATGTGACCGGACCATCTCAAACGTGCACAATTATCATTTGAAATATGCTGGAAACAAGGGAATGAGAAGTATGCAGGAAGCACCGAAATGTATGTAACGAGCTGCTACTGAAGAGCAAGACTCACCCCCAGAGCTAGAACATGCAATTCATTGAAAGAAGACAAAAACGAATCATTTTTATGATTATAAAATAAAGATGTCTTATCTATCAACTATTTGTGGAGATGTCTTTCTATATACAAATAAAGCCTTTTTTGCCATAGACGTTAAATGATTTGCGTTGTTGTTAGGAAGCTGGGCTGAGAGTGCAGGTTTAGCCAAAATACAGTACCCCTGGAGAAGAGAGGGTTAAGGACCGTGTTTAAGGGCCCCATGATAGTTTGAACCCACAACCTTTTGAATAGTAACGTCAACTGTTGATATCACAATCCCATTTGTTTCAGAGCTTTTTTTGGTTTTACTATATACAATGACCAGGCATAACATTATGATCATATAACATTATAGCCATTGAAATGAATATCTCTGCATCAGGGCACCTGTTAGTGGGTGGGATATATTAGGCAGCAAGTGAACATTTTTTCTTTTAATTTGTTGGAGAAGCAGGAAAAATGGGCATAAGGAGTAGAGCGAGTTTATTAAGGGCCAAAGTGTGATGGCTAGATGGTCAGAGCATCTCCAAAACTACAGCTCTTTTGGGATGTTTCCCGGTCTGCAGTGATCAGTATCGATCAAAAGTGGTCCAAGAAAGGAACAGTGGTAAACCAGCGACAGGGTCAATGGCAGCCAAGGCCACAGATCTGCTACAGATGAGCTTCTGTAGTTCAAATTGCTGAAAAAGTTAATGCTGTTAATGCTCAATGGGTCAGAAGTGTTTTGGCAGCAAAAAGGGAGACGAACACAACATTGTGTGTCTACAGTCTCTGTAAACTCTGTAAAAATTTCACAGAGATGATCAAATGTTTTTCAGGTTTCCTCCAGGATCTCTGGTTTCCTCCCATTTCCCAAAGCATGCCTGTAGGTGGACTGTCTAGACAAAAATCACCCAGAGGTGTGTGCGTGTTGTGTTGCCTGCAATAAAATGGCCTCTTATTCAGGTCGTATTCCTTCATCATGCCCGGTGTTCCTATAGACTCCTGATCCATCTCAACCATAACCAGGATAAAACGCTTACTGAAGATGAATGAAATAATAAACGAATTAAAGCATATGAAATGCATTCCTCTGATTTAAAAGGTCATTCCATGTACTGGTAAGAAAAGAAAAAAAGAGAGAGAATTCACAAGATTTTTTTAAGAACAAATTTGCTGTAAAAAGCATGACAATCCTGGTGGGTAGATGGGTAGTGGTTCTGAGAGGTACAAAAGAAATGGTGTAGACATCTCCTCCATTCTATTGTAAGACTCTTTGGAGAATATCTGATGCATTTGGATATCTAGCTGAATGTCAAAGACCATACCAGGACACGTGTGCTTAAAAAGAAACCTATAAGTCCACTATAACAATCCTGGTGTCTGAGAGTCATGTGTAGAAATGACACCACATCTGTGCTGCATCTCTCCACTGATTCAATCACCTGTGTCATTCGCTAAACATCTGTCTGGTAGGCTAGTTGGTTGCTTAGCATGACATGTTTACAAAAGCTGGTACATTTTGTATTGGAATAACATAAGAATGGCATGATGATGGATAAAAGCTGCGCTGTACAGACTTGCAGGAATATCTATACGTCTATGCAGGTAAAAACATTAGCAAGCTATAGCTGGAAACTACTTCTCTTCTTCTTCTTTTTTTTTCAAATGACATAAATAAATACCTTCTTGAAGCTCCGTCTTGAATCAAAACCTCTTCGAAAATTCCACCGCTGCCTTTCCAATGTCTCTGCCCCTGATGTTTACATATAATACCTGAATGGTTCGGCTAGCCAGCGAGCTAGCTGCGGTTGCTCACCAGTCTAACCGCTAGCACTGTGCTGGTCTCTGGTTGCTAAGTTGCTAAGAGAGCTTGCTAGGTAGTGAATTAGCAAAGAACAACTAGCGTTAAAGTTGTTGTTTTTTTTTTCCTCAACTAACCAGCTTTTTAACTGAGAAGAAAATCAACTACGCCAAAATAAAATATAATGACGTCATGGCGGCGAATTATTTAAAAATATTAATACATTATAGCGTGTATTCTTTAAATCTAACTTGTTCGGTCATATATATCCGCCTCTGATTGGACAAAAAGCGCTATACTTTGTTTTGATTGGCTGTTTGCGGTGAAGTCCCACCTCTTGGGGTTTTCCGCTAGGTTTGTTTGTAGCGCTCCGGCAGCCTATTGGCTGAATCCAAAATAAATGACAACTTGCTATATAAGTGCACTACAAAGTGTATATATAGTAATGACTCTAATGACACTATATGTTCAAAAGGGAGTGAATTAGGATTCAGCCATTACGGCAGTATAGAGTATACAGTAAATACATACTGTATTGTAGAATGTAATTTTAGATGAATTTGGGCAATAAAAATCAATTAGATAAAATATTTACTTACATTCAATTACAACAAATACTATTGGTTGATTGATAGTGTCTCTTTTTTAGGCTTAGCCTACAAATTAAGTTGATTTTCATTTATTTAAATGAATTAAAGTATTACCTAAAGAGACTACCAGCATTTATGGAATTGAATGAAAGAAACTGACACTATACAACCAAAAGGGGAAGAAAATGAACAGACAAAAAGTACCAAAGAATCCATAAAGGTTAAAAATAAACAGTGCATAGTAAATAGTGTATCCGCATATAGATTTTAAAGGTTTGGTTACTTGTGATAACTTACTATAAATATTTATTCATAATATAAAAAAATTTATGTAATAAACTTTAGCACTCTCATGGTCTTTATGCTGTTTGAATTCTATTTCTTATAAAAAAAAAAAAAATCAATACAATATGTATTGCTTCAGTCTAAGCCAGTTCATAAGAATAAAATACACAGAAAAACAACATAACCAGTAACAGTAAACAAAAATATAAAAATTAATGCTTAAATATAAAGTGGCACAAAAGAACATGGTAACAAAAAAATACAATAAATGAATTCTGCAAAGTAAATAAAAGTTTGTGCTTTTGTCTTTACTTTGTGTAAAACACTCAGTGGAGCAAACTGTAGACTGCACAGGATCATGTGTTAAAAAATAACCTGAAGTTGTTATCTGGTGATTCCATGATTGAGATGGAGTTTTTAATGATTTAACGTACAAAAAGTAAAACAAGCATAAAATAAAATTTTAATTACAGATAAAGTCTTCTTCATATAGCAATTTATGTACACACTTCAGATAAATAACACAATATATAAAACGTATCAAATATATATATCTACTGCACACTATTCAATCTCTTAAAGCTTGTTCTACACTTTATACCCTTTTAAACAAAATTGCATTATTTCTGCATTGTGCGAATCCATGTAACATTTCACAGTTTGAAAAATCCCTATTTTCTGACTAATCCAGTGTATATTCAATGTGTTTTAGCATACCACAACATTTTACCTGACATTTTACCCTGTTACCTGATCACCTTTACGATTAGAAAAAGGTATATTCCACAAGTTACCTCTTCAACAGGAAGTTGCATCACTGGAATTTTCTGAAGGTCATGACAAGAGGAAAAATCTTTTTTGGTCAATTTTCTTTCATTGTTCTTTTTTTTTCAGTGTTTCACTAATAATACTCTACTACTAATAATAACATTATTATTAATACTAATATGTTAGATATTCCTCTTTTAAATTGGTGAATTAATTTCCAAAGGTTTTATTACAATTCAAAGTTGAATCGTTAAGAAAAGAGTTCAACTGCAAAAATCATAAAATCTGAAGAATCTGTCTGACGACTGACATCATTCTTTCCTCCTCAGAGGATGAGTCTGCTTTCTTGTCTACTAAAGTCTTTCACATCCTCTTCACTCAGGTTGTTTCCTCTCAACCTGCAACAACACGCACTTCTCAGTTACCTCTACTACATCTGCTGTAGTTCTTTAATGTCAGAAATCTTCATACAAAGACATGAAATGGGACATACTAAACAAAACCAGATTAATTTTTTGGTATAATCCTTTACATTGTGAACAATAGACTTTGTTCTCAAGACGTTGTGCATTAATTACGTAGGCGTAAGTATTAAATCAGCTCTCACCACACTTCCTTGATAGTCGAGTTCAATTTCAAAGCCTCAATTAGACACTCTACACCATCCCTGCTAATGTGATTTTGGCTCAGCCTGCAAATTAGAAGTAGTAAAATAAAAGAAAGACACAGAAAGAAGAATCCAGTACATCATACAGTTTAGTACAAGTAAAAAAAAATGTTGTGTGTTAAATCTCACCACAGATCCACAAGTGTTGTGCTGCTCTTAACAAGCTCCGCTAAGGCACAGGCTCCTGCGCTGCCTACATTGTTACCTGCCAGGCTATTGATATATTACCAGGAAAAACAAATACAGTCATGTTACATTATTAATAACAGTATTCATCCATGCTAACAATTTTGGTTTGTCTAAAATATAGGATCCCAAAAGCCAAAGTATTGCTTCTTTGTCTTCTCAATTCTACTTTTTTGACCATGAATCCAATCAGGAAATATGTGAAAAAAAGTCCTTCCTACAATTAAATTAAAAAAAGTCATGAAATGTGATAAGTCCTGTATATTATTGCAAACACCAAATTAATCATGTTAAGTAAATGGGAAACGTAAGCAGGAGGGTGGTTTCCTGTTTCAGCTTGAGCTGTTTGTTGTTTTACAGGTTTCCTTTGGCTTCTCCGTCTTCATTCCCCCTCAAAAAACAGGCAAGTAGATGAATTAGCTTCTCTAAATTGTATGTGTGTGTGTGTGTGTGTGTGTGTGTGTGTGTGTGTGTGTGTGTGTTGGTTCCAAAAGTGGCATCCCATTCGTTTTATATTCTTTCTATTACATAATTTACATTTATGGTATTTGGCTGACGCTCTTACAATTATCTTATTTATACAACTAAGCAGTTGAGGGTTAAATGGGGGGTTGCTCAAGGACCCATCAGTGGCAGCTTAGTGGTCCTGGGATTTGAACAAATGACCTTCTGATCATGAGTCCAACATCTTATCCACTGAGCTACCACTTCCATGACATGACGTATATTACTTAATTTTGTTTTGCATTGAAATAAACGTTGCTCGTACCTTAACCATATTAATGAGGTGCTGTTCTTTAGAGCATCGGCTATAGCCTCAGCACCTTTGTCTCCAATCTTATTTCCCCACAACCTGAAAGAAAAACAAAACATATCTAACAAATATTGGCAATAAAATACCTGCAGGCAACACTGTGTATTTCGAAAAATATGTTTCTTAAATAAATGTGAAATATATTATATATTTAGTGTTTATATTGTTAACTGGTGACATTTCAATACTGTTTCATTTTGTGTTCAATTTCAGAAAAGAATATATAACACCTTTCATTGTGTTTATCGTTGTGGGAAAATTAGGTGGTTTCTGGAATTAAGATTTGACAAAAATATTACCAGGATACAGCAAAGCATTTTTGATAGCATTTTTTTATACATCAACTTATTGTTTACATCTATTGTTTCGAATAGACTACAAACTACTGCTACTCACTTATAAAGCACTAAATGGTTTGGCTCCCATGTATCTATCCAGTCTCTTAACACGCTACAATCCGTCACGCTCCCTGAGATCTCAAAACTCTGGGCTTCTAGTAGTTCCTAGAATAGCAAAGTCCACTAAAGGCGGTAGAGCATTTTCACATTTAGCTCCTAAACTCTGGAATAGTCTTCCTGACAGTGTTCGGGGCTCAGATACACTCTCCCAGTTTAAGTGTAGATTAAAAACATATCTTTTTAGCAAAGCCTACACATAACACACATCACACACATCACATCATAACCTTGTGCTCCAGAACATCTGATCACATGCACATTATCAACTTGTGCTGTTAATATCATGAACAGCAGCTACGCTAATTCCTCTCCACTGCTTCTCTTTCTCTCCCTATCCCGAGGCATCCTGAGGTTTGGCCAGCTCCAGTCACGTCCCACCTCGTGAAGATTATGGACCTATGGATGATCATGGAGAAGTAGATGCCGAGTGTTTAAAGGCCCTGGCATGGAGAAGCTGATGCTGGATCTATGATGATCACAAATTGTTCTGTATTGTTGAAATGACCAAACTTTTGATGTCACCCATATGAGGATGGGTTCCCCTTTGAGTCTGGTTCCTCTCAAGGTTTCTTCCTCATATCATCTAAGGGAGTTTTTCCTTGCCACTGTCGCCACGGCTGCTCATCAGGGACAAACGCACACCATTCACCTTCACTGTTGTTTTCTGTAAAGCTGCTTTGAGACAATGTCTGTTGTGAAAAGCGCTATACAAATAAACTTGACTTGACTTGACTTGACATCTGACTATATAAATAAGGGACACTGGAGACTCAACAGATCTGGTCCATTATTCTGATTTATTGAGTGTGATACTTTGTGTTCATATTTCCTGTAACCTTCACTCCTCTTGTCAGTCTGTTCACCACATCAACTTTCACTTCCTTATTAAAAACGGTTTATACAGTAATTTACGCATCATCATAAGTGGACAAGGCAAATGATGAAATATGAAGACTTGTTAAATAAAAACAAAAAAGACGGTGATTTAATTAAAAGCCTTCACCAAGAATGTACAAATTGATGTGAGCTAAATAGACAGTTAGCCGACAAGCTTTTCCTGAGTTTGGCTTCTTTGCGATCTAATTCGCCCAGCAGAGCAAAAATAAACAGAACATTTAGCCATATTGCACCCGAACTGTCAGGTACACAATATACATTTCTGGTTTGTACTGTACAACTGTTGTAAAAAAAAAAAAAAAGTGACATCACAATTGTGGGATTACACTGATTATCGCCAAATAAATGAATGATATTTACCCAAGATACTTCAGAGAGGTGTTGGACCTCAGGCCTTCCGCCAGCTGCTCGGCCCCCTGGGATGTGATGCTATTGTTTCCAAGTCTGTAAAACGTAAGATATAACAAACAGGATTACATAAAAATTTTATATATTAAACAGATTTAACTGATAATTGTTTCATCATCTAGAGAGTTTATTTAGTATTTCTAGTATTTTTTAGTACATTTTGATATGGGTATTAATCATCTCTAAAAGATTTCTTACTGTGTTTATTTATTTACATATTTGCTGTCATCATTTAAGCAAAGCACCTGTTATTTGGCATTAAGCTGTCAAGCTTCAAGTTTAAATAAAGTTGTCTATCCACTGTGATGACTACATTTTAACTATATTTGTGCCATTCACAATTTTGAAAGAATCCTTGATATGAAAATCAATGGAAGGTCATTGAGCAGTTCAGTGTAATGC
This sequence comes from Silurus aristotelis, assembly GCF_946808225.1. NCBI lineage: Eukaryota > Metazoa > Chordata > Actinopteri > Siluriformes > Siluridae > Silurus > Silurus aristotelis. The sequence goes on from NC_139582.1 coordinate 10,481,273, forward strand.
TCAGTGTCGTTTGTTTTCCCTTCTCATACTGTCTGCTTTATTTAGATGTTAGTATCACAACCAAGGAAATAATCAATATATTCTTATAGTTTAGTTTTATTATCATTCATCTTACGGAACTTGTTTAATGGCTTAAGCTAGCTAGCTTACGTTATTAGCGGGAGTCATTGGCATGTTTGCCATATGCTTGCCATCCAAATTTATACTGTATTTTCCGGACTATAAGCCGCTCCTTTTTTCCCACGCTTTGAACCCCGTGGCTTAAACATTGAAGCGGCCAATTTATGGATTTTTCCGGGGGTTTTCCCGGATTCACAAACTTCAAGCCAAAAACCTGAGCCCCATAACATTAGACCAATGAAATTGCTGAACGGGTTCAGGTGAACCAATAAAACTCTTTATATTAAATCAGATGCGTGCCCACTGAATCGGGCAGCACCACATCATAAATATTGATGAGGTTCCTCTGACGTTTCACCTGCTGCTCACTCGGACTGTCTACAGGAAATGCGAATCATTCGTCACGCTGAAAACAACCGGGCATGAAAAAACACACACTTCACCTGTGTTCTGAGCTGCACGGCATCGGAAGAAAAGCTTCACTGATAATGATTTTTAAAAGCACAACGATGCCAAAAGAAAAACTTTCGAGAGAAATTGTTGTGAAAGGAACGAGGAAGACAGTGAACAATGACTTTCTTGGTAGGCTACTGTTTAGATACAAGCCGTGTAACAGACACTGTCTTTCGTTAAAGCCTGTGTAAAGTTCATTAGTTTCAGTGTAGACACCTGCGGCTTATAGACAGGTGCGGCTTATTTATGTTCAAAATAAAAATCTTTGTCAAATTCAGTGGGTGCGGCTTATATTTGCGATAAATAGTCCGGAAATTACGGTACTTTACATATTTTTCATACAATACTTAAAATCTTGTGATTATTAGGCAAACCTCTCTATATATTTACAATGGAAATGTATTTACATAAAAGCAGCATGTGTAAATCTATGGTAATACCTTAATGCAAGGAAGTTCTTCTTTGTCTTAAGCAGCATGGCGAAATACTTTGTGCAGTCATCTGTTAGCTTATTGTTGAACAGCCTGTGTAAATAAACGTTTACTTTAATACAAAAAAAAGCAGAACTTTTTACACCTTGTGTAAGACATTAAGAATTGAAAATAGAATGTATTTTATTTATTTATTTATTTATTAACTCACGCTATTTTGGCAAAGCATTCGCAGTGCACTCCCTTCTCAACCAGTTTGCGTATTCCTTCATCAGATATGTTATTGTTTCTCAAGCTGTCAAGTTTAAAAGAAATAAAAGATGAAAATCTGTTAGTTTGAATGAATTCTATAAACATTAATACTATGCACAATAAAAAAAAATTATTCCTTAATGTAGTGGTTCTCGGTTAAATCTTTCCTAGAATGAAACCCTCAGAATGTGTGAATAATTATACTTACGTCGCAATGTTAATTTGCTTATGTTGAAGAAAGCTAGAATAACCTGTACATGAGTATTCAAATAAACATTTATGGACCCCTTTTTTCTTGTTAAAATTGAAGTTAATGGTTTTAAAACTTGTTTTCCACTCTTAGAAGAAATCTTTAAATTTGGAGCCCCAAAAAAGGCTATTTAGTTTGTCACTTTGGGGTAAACCTGCCAGTTCTCTTTCTTTCAGAAGCTAATAATATTAAAATAAGTAATAATTTTCCTCAAATGTGTACCACAGGAAGTAGCATAAATAGATAATAGACAAAATACAGTATGTGTGGTAAAATAATAATTAAACATTTAAATTAATTTAATTAAATTCATTTAAAGGTTTGCCAAAGAATGTATATTCTTACTAGAGGGAGTGACAGACATGAAGACATGGCAGGAGTTGTTCCAATCCCACATCTCCCACTGAGTTGAAGTCCAGCTGTAATCCAATAGGATTCTGCAGGTACCTGAGCACATAAGCCAGAGCGGTGCATTCCACTGGCCCAATATTACAGTAAATTAGCTTCAGGTGCTCTACTTCTAGTTTGGCTACTGCATCCTTAGCAATCTCGCTTTCTTGCATTTCATAGATGCACTTAATTAGCCAAACAAAACTTGGCATAGCATGCATGCTCTTCTTTTCACCCTTCACTGGCGGCGGGATTGATTTAAAATGCCTATGTAAACCTTTCGACAAACACTTCATGACTTGTTTGGATTTTTTTTCGAGCAAGACAGAAGGACATATTTGTAGAAGACTGCGATAGCGCTGGGACAGAAGTCCTGCAACAAACGCTGATGTGATCTTCAGGTTTGGGGCCTCAGCTTCACTGCAGTATTTAACTACAGGCCTCACGCAATGTAGAAAACAATTGTGAATAAAAACAGCTGGCTGCTCGCACTGGAAGAGATTTAGGATAACAGAGCAATTGTCATTGTTGTTAAGAACAATATGGAGAGCAGCAAAGAAGCACTGCATGGTTATATGCAGGAATTCAAAATGTTTGCAGTCAGAGTAGTCTGAGAGGTCCTTACAGTGTATAAGGAATCCCAAATCAATGTCCTGCTCTGTGATGCTACATTTCTGTAAGAGTGACTCTGTGAATACGTAACAGGAAGTCTCTAAACCCTCCAGGGCCAACTCTCCCAGTCGTTTTATTGTCTCTAGATGTTCCTGTAGCCATCCCATTCCCAAAGTTCTTTGTTTTTGGGGCCTCCGTTTCTGGAAGAAATGCTTCAGAACCATAAGGTACACATCAGTAACCGTCTGAGGGCTGCCTTCCCCGAACCCGAGCAACTCTTTGTAACACTTTGATATAATCCAGCAGAAAACAGGAATATGGCAGAGCCCAAGCAGAACTGTGTTAGCCTTGAGGGACTCTACAACCCGATTAGCTACACTGGCATCTTTGTGGTGTTTTCTCACAAAGTTATCAATTCCCTCAGGAGAGAAACCCTTGGCCAGAACTTCCTTGCGGAGATACTGCTTCAGAGATTGATCCACTGCTTGGGGCCTGCTGGTTACTACCTTCTTCACCCCTTTCATTAAGGTACCCTGAAGTAGATTGAAAAGCAGAGTATGTACAGGTGCTTGCTGTGTGGGGCAGCAATGGCGCTCTTCATCTGAGAAGGTGTGCCTAAATTCATCAAGGCCATCAAAGGTAAAAAGAACTAGGTGAGGGTGGTCAAGAATAAACTGGAAGATTTCATCTTGACCTTTGTCTGGCCAGCAGCAGTGTAGGAACAGGAGCTCTTTTAAGGAAAGCATTCTCTGTTCAGCATTTAGTTTACGGCAAGTAAAAGGGAACAGCATCAGAATATCTGTTAGCATGGTACCTTGAGCCCACAGCAGGTGCAGCCTCTGTAGCAAGGTACTCTTACCATTACCTGCTTCACCAGAAACAAGTATTGTGTCTGCTTCCTCATTAAGAGTCCCAAGCAGACCAACCACATCTTGTAGCCCCAGAGCTGTGACCTCTCTGTCACTTTGCACCACTTCTAGGAGGACATCAGTATAGATATCATCTAGGGAAAATCTGCTATTTCCACCATAAGTGCTGAGATAGTACGACTGGGCCTTAACAGAACTGCAAAGCTTCTTCTGGTAAAGAAGGCATTCTGGGGAAGGGAATGATGAGGAAACACAAATTAACAAGAATGTTACTAATGCATTGCTGTCGATTACAATGAGCCAAAGGTCTTGCTTTCTACTACAGTATATACCCTGCTAGCACAATGTGAACTTAGGAAAAAAAAAAGGAATGACCAAATGAAAAGTAAAAAGTTCATGACAGTATTGATCAAACACTTAACAAAAACTTAAATTCCTCCTTGCTCACATCTATTGTTATGCAGATAAAAGTAAAAAAAAATTCAATTGATATGAAAAATGTTTCAAACCACCCTAAGACTAACGAAACTAAGTACACAGGGCCCACACATTAAAACTGGCATTGCTGAAAATGTCCTTAACTTATGCACCACAATGCTCACAAGACAAGACTTTGTGCTGAGGGATACTGATCTTCAGAAGTTGATTCACGTTAAGTAACTTTAACATCATAAGAAGTTAAATGATAAGTCTACTGAAGTCCATTGTAGTAGATCCTGTTTGACAGTCAAACAGGGAGGACAAGCATAAACATAACAAGTGAAAACTGCATACATACCAGTCGAGAGATGTTTTTCTTCTTTTACACGTTGTGGCTTACTGTCTATGTGCTCTAGACACTGCAGTAAAGCATGCGCGGCACCATCCCCTCTAAACCTCACTTGGTCTAACAACTTCCTAACCTAACCAGAAACATAAGCACAATGTAACTGAATTTGTCACAGCAGAATACAATGGATTGTTCCAATCTGAGTATATATTGCTTACCTTCTGTGAACATGTGTACACCGGTAACAGAACTTCATCAAAGTCTTGTGAAGTAAGGCAGCCAGATTCCATGAGTGCATCCAAAACCTCATCCAGATGGTCCCGAATCTTCTTCACCAGTGCTGGCCTGTCAATCAACAAAGCCTCACTGGCTCTTGTGGGAGTCTTCTTGATGTCCTCTGGCCTTGAATTACCTTTCCCAAAGCAAAGTCCAGCTTTCTGGGCCTCAGGTAAGATTTGCTCAATAGCTGCCAGCAGCAGACTGCATGCCTCTTCACCTTTGCTGTACACTAAATCCAGAAGGTCTCTGGTTTTGGAGCAGAGGGGTTTAGTAAGGCCCTGGACATTGTGGTAGTCTTCCCAAATGAGGACATCCCAGGACAGCAGCAAGTCAAGCACAGAATCCAAAGGTTCAGCAGTGCCACTGCAGCATAGTGCTTGCAAAAATTCGGTTCTCTGCTTTAGCACCAGCTGCTGTGCACACATGACTTTGCTTCACATGTATTTACTGCTTTAAATGGTAGTTAGTATGTTTTAGAACTGCACAATAACATTTCTATAAATAAATTGGTAAAAAAAAAAATATAGTGCAGCTTACTGCACCATCTTTACAAAACAGAGGTGATGATGACATTGTAACGAATAACAAACAATGTTGTTCAACCCTAGTACATAAAATAAGTGCAAGATGTAAAAGACCTCTATTTGAAAGATGTAAAAGGTAGCCACAAAACTATACTTAGATAAAGGATGGTACAATAGTACACAGAAGGTAATCATGTCACCAAGGAATAACAGACTTCCTTCAAACTAAAGAACAACTTGAAAGTTTGGTTGTCGCAAAAGATATAAAATATTTAACATGAAATCATGAGGTAACAGTCCTCCAAATGACCACAGAACGCATTTAGTCCTAAATATTTAAAAGAAATTACAGTAAACAGTTTTTTAGGCCAAAGAATGAATTCACAATTCCATGAATTAATCAGAAGTCCCTCAAGTAACAATCCTCCTTTAACCACAGGATAAAAAATATAACTCAGTGACCAAAAGAGAATGTATTTATCTGAATGTTGCTCAGCTCCATGTCCACACTGAGAGTCAGCAAGAGTCACATAAATACCACATACTTGAATGATCACATCATAATGTACCTCCTCTCTTCCTCCTCTCTCCAGTCCATCGCATTTAATATATTAGCCGAATTACGACAAATGTCATAAACAAATAAAAATGGTTCTCTCCCAGTCCACCATCTAGATGTTGATTATAGGGAAGTGTAGACAGTGTGTGTTGACACACCCCTCAGTCCAAACTGACTATAAACGCTCTCATAAATCTATAATCATGCAATACAGTTTAAGATTGAAATACCTGCTCACAAGTCTGAAACAGCAGATCTGTGAAGAAGATCAGTGATCACCAGCTGTTCCACCGAAACATCTCAACACGTGAACTCGCTCCTGAGCTTCTTCCTCATTCCACAGCTGATGTATTGCATGGAACTGAGTCAGTCCATATGCAGATTATTTACTGCACAAACCCTAACCCTAACCCAGATTTTTGTTCATGGATATAATAAAATAATAATAACCTGTATGTTTATCCTTCGTGTGATGACACGGACATTTTTTCCCTTTGCTGTAGTGAGGAATGAACTGAAAGTGAAACAGCAACAAGTATACAATGGAACCGGAAATGAGAAGATTACGTACAATGAATAGTGTATTTGTTTGTTTGTTTGTTTGTTTGTTTGTTTGTTTGTTTACTGCTTTTTTTTTTTGCTTGCTTGCTTGGTTTTTTTATTTGTTTGTTTGCAATTTTTATTATTGGTGATTTTGTTTGTTTGTTTTGTGATTATTTGCATTTTTGGTAGGTCAGACTAGTTTTGACATTATATTTATACATTATATATTATAGTACAATATAATGTCTTAATCAGCAATCAGGAAAATCCTAATCAAACTGTACACTGAAATGATGGCAGTTACTTAGCAAGATAAAACAGAAATATCAGGACATAATGAACTTAAATATATTGTTGCATTAAACGGTTATAACATATCAAAGATGCATTATGAAAAAAAAATTGTCTATGTCTGTGAACGTTCAGAGACACAGTGGATTAGAAAAATAATCGAAACTTTGCAAGCTGTTACAAAAAAGTATAGTTCAATCTACACTGAAGGACCAAAGATACACTTTTGGGAGTTATTTTTAGCAAAAATTGTGTAAAGATATGAATGTATCTAATTGAATAGCTTTGATTTTGAGTCATGCAGTGACTGTTATTCCATATAAAATAATCTTATGAGGACTATGGATGGATTATTGATACTGAGTATGAATATTGGGGGTCTGGAATTAAGATATGAAAATACCTGAAACGTTGTGCAATACTTGTATTATACACTAGATGGAGCACGAGCACTGTGACCAAAAACTTTCTTCTTTTCCCATAAGTATCTGAAGTTTCCCTACTGTTCATGTAAAACCTGTTTTTAGCAAAATTATAATATAAAGTATACATTTAGAATATACAGGATATACAATTAAAATAATATCTTTCCCTGAAATATATTTAATATATATATTTTGCCTTGTCAGTCCACACTGTTAAAAATGTTTCCGTTAAAAAACAGTAAAGAACTGGCAGCACGGTTGCCTGCAACTTACTGTAAAATTAACAGTGTCTTAGTGTTGGTGAAATTTACAGTTGGCTACTGTTTTTGCAAATACAACATAACACTGTTTAAATGTACTCTTTAACAGAAGTAAATCAGCTTTAGAGAGTTGTTTCAAAACATTATTTCTTTATTAAACTGTCTTAGTCTAAAACCTAAATAACATTAAAGAAAATAACACAGATTCTTATTTACAGAACATTTGTATAAAATAAAAACAATGGTCAACCAAAAGCCCAAAGCTTATTACATTTATGGAAATACATCTAAATGTAAAAAAAAATTTACTCTGGAAAGAAAGACAAAGTAAATGACAGAAAACACCCAAGTATATACAGTATTTTTGAGTGAATATGCATGTGTGTGATGTGTGTGTTGTGAGTGTGTGTATGCGATGTTTGTGTGTGGTCTGTGTTGTGTATTACTTATATAAAGTCCCACTTAAAATCTATTAATTTTTTAAGTAGACTGGAGACACGTCCGCTTTGATACTCCTACAGCCTTGTGCTCTTTTCCAGATTTATCCCGAATAACCGCCTGAAAAACAAATGTGGGTGTTTAGAACTAGAGTGGAGGGGAAATCATTTCTCACAGAGAACATATAGCAAAGTATATTCTTGCATAAAGAACAGTTTTCATTCCGGAAAGAAAACAAGCTTCAGATCTTTTGGGCAAAAAGTTAAACAGAATAACACTGATAATTAAGGTTTTTTTTCTAAAGCTGGAGGCTTCACGAATTTCAGAAAAGCAGCGGAAAACACCAGTCGTGTTAGTGTGATACAAAGACAATGTGATTTCAGTGCAATGAAGTTTGAAAAATGTACTTTATCGAAGGCAGTGTTGTGCTTGTTACTAAAAAATAGTAACTAGTTACAGTTACTCATTACTTCATTCAAAAAGTAACTGATTACTTACACCAAAAAGCGTTACTGTTAAAAGAACGTTCTTTAATGTTCCCATTAATGCCCTTTTATGTGTTATGGTGTATACAAACACAAAACTGACAAACACCAAGTCATTTTTAAACTTTATTTTATTTAAGTCAGACCAGCACAAACTGAATATATCACAAGGATTTCTATAATAAATAACAAAACAAGCTGAATAATATATTCACAATCAAAAACTAAAGTGGCTTCTGCTGTTGTGCTGAGCTCTTAAAAATGTTCCTTTCACAGCTGAAGTATGAAAACTATCAACAATGTAGAACAGAACACCAGGTTAGCTTCTAGCTTCTAGCTCCTCAGGCATGGAGTTTATGGAGGAGCTTCGGCAGATTGGAGTTGCTGTTTATTGCAGTAGATACGAGCTTGGAACCAGAAAGACACAGCTTACATTTGACTAAAAAGTTTATGTCTTTATACTCAACTAAAGTGAAATAATGAGCATATTTCCACTTTGAGAAACTCGTCTTGCTCTCACCTCGACTCGCCATTACTGCCGCACAGACCTGAATAAACGGAGACACGCCCACAGCGTGTCTTCTTCGTGTTTACAGTGGTTCATCCACCAATCCTGCAATGCGTCGCTGCTGTAAGCAAGTTAGACTGTAGTCTACACTTTAGCCCAAATTCATTCATTTAAAAAAGTAACGGGTAACGCACCATACGGTAACGAAGTTACTTTATTTTTAAAAGTAATGCGTTACAGTATTAGTAACGCGTTACTGCCCAACACTGATCGAAGGATTATCAAATATTTTGCTGAATTAAACTCACCCGGTAATTGGGAATAATGCAACCCGAGTCTGAAATCCAGCTGCACAACACAGTGGTGCATTTGACGTATAAATCACTGAAAATGAGCAAATAGAAGAAAGATTCACTTCCAATATCCACCACACGTTAGCTGCCATAGCATATGTAATGAATTTTGTCACGAAAACAAAAGGGAACTCACCTGTTAATCTTATGAAGACGGTTAAAAGTCCCTGCATGCTCACTGCAGTTTACAAAAATACTGTATAGTAATGTTTAATTTTCTCTGAGTAATAAATACAGCAAAATGCCTTTATATTGTGTCATCATTTTACAACAACAATAAAACAGTAATGTACTGCTTTTGAACATAACATTATTATACTGTTGAAATTCTAGATAATTTTGTATATAGAATACAGGCGATAAATATGAGCAACAGTAAAAACATAACCTATTTTGCTGAAAGCATTGGTCACCTGACCTTTTCTGCTATATGTGGTTCTTTTCCAAACTGTTGCCACAAATCTGGAGGCACTTAACTGTCTTTAGATGCGCTATAATAAAATTTTGCATTCACTTGAACTCGAAAACCCAAACCTGTTCCAGCATGGCAACGCCCCTGTGCACAAAGTGAGCTCCATTAAGATATAGTTTACATGCTTTGGAGAGAAAGATCTTGAGTGGACTGCTATAGAGCTCTGATCTCATCCCTACTGAACACCTTTGGGATGAATGTGAACGCTGACTGCACCCCAGGCCTCCTCAACTACATCAGTACCTGCCTTTCATAATACACTTGTGGCTGATGAAAACAAATATCCATAAGCACACTCCAAAATCTAGTGGAACATCTTCCCAGAAGAGTGGAGGGAATTATTAAAGCAAATTGGGACCAAATGTGGAATGCAATGCTCAAAAATCACATACTATACTTATGACCATGGGGGCCCAATACTTTTGGCAATATAGTGTATTATAAAACTTTATGTAAAAATGATATATATATATATATAAACGAGTTTATTAGAAGAACAGTGCATGTACAAGAACGTTTTGGAGACAAGTTGAGTGAGGTGAGATTGAGATGGTTTGGACATGTGCAGAGGAGGGACATGGGGTATATCGATAGAAGAATGCTGAGAATGGAGCCACCAGGATGGGAAGAAGACCAAGGAGGAGGTTTATGTATGTGGTGAGGGAAGACACGCAGGTAGTTGGTTTGAAAGAGGCAGATGTAGAGGACAGGGGGGTTATGGAGACGGATGATCCGCTGTGGCGACCTCTAACAGGAGCAGCCGAAAGAAGAAGAAGAAGAAGAAGAAGAAGAAGAAGAAGAAGAAGAAGAAGAAGAAGAGGAAGAAGAAGAAGAAGGCATACACAATGCGGACACCTGACCAATAAAACAAAAAACTTTTTTTTTTGACAACCCATTCCACATTTAGTCCCCATTTGCTCCACTCTTCTGGTAAGATATTCAACCCCATTTTGCAGTGTGTTTGTGTAAATTTGTCCTCATTTAGCCACAAGGGCATTAGTAAAGTCAAATGCTTTACTATAGGGTGAGGAAGTCTGGGGTGTTGTCAGCAATCCAATTCATTCCAGAGGTGTTGAGATCAGAGCTCTTTTGCAGGCTTATGACGATCTTTCAATAAACCCATGTCAAATCTATATTCAAAAAACCTGCTTTGTGCACAGGAGCATGTTCTAACCAAGTCTATGTGGGTTACCTCTGGGTTCTCTGGTTTCCTCTTGCCTCCTAAAAACAGTGGCAGACGTTATATTGGTGAATCTAAATTGCTGTGAGGCTGGAATGGTGCAAGTTGGACTGGTGTCCCATCAGGGGTTGTAGTACCACCTTGTGCTCATTGTTATCAAGATCCATGATCAGCATAAATCGCTTACTGAGACTTTGTTAACTTTAAAAGCTTTATTTTTAGCTTTACTGTCACTCTTCACTTTTTTCTTATTTATTCTTAAAGCAATTCTATAAACAAACCTTTTTACATAGCCTTAATTTACTCATTACTGCATTCTGCTAAATTGAAATTAAAAACAGAAGTGTAAACAGTGCTCTATTGTGTGCATTTTTTTTAACCATTGTCTAGACTGGGAGGGTGTTCCCTATGTGGCCCATACAACACATCTAAGAACTGAGGGTGTGAAAAATTCAAGCCAGTTCTTTGCTGTCAGCGGGCTCTGTGCTGTCCATGCTTTTTTTTTCTCTCCACTGTCCCAAGACCATTCTTGTTCTCTTACCCACAACAGAATGAATCGTTTTCTTTTGTCAGATCTGTCTAACTGTGGCCTGGCAATTACACATGCTCAGCTATAACCAGAAGACAGACGCTCTGGGAGGAATTAAGCCTGACTTTGCCACATACAGTACACTGCACATGAAGTGCAAGCTTGTGCAGTTTTGTTTTACAGCTTGTCAGTTGTACACTATTGAGCATTCTTCCGTCTGACAACTGTTGAAAATCCTACATGGTTCCATTCAACTAAGAAGCATCCAATGTGGCTTTCATCATTGGTGGTCCGTGTGCATTACTGTAGGCTGTGGGGACGTTTTGAAGCGGGAACTAGAGACTGTTTTTGATTGTCAGCCAAAGAATGCTCAGGGACTTATTCTTCTCTTATCCTTCCTATGTCTTGTCACCAACTAAGATCGATGTTGCTTCTTTTTATGTTGTTGACCTTCCACAAATGTCATGAACACTTCCCGTTTGTTTACTATCCTACTCTCTTCATTTTTCATTAAAGCAATTTTTGGTCTTTTTGTGATAAAGTGTAACAGATAACTACAAAATAGTCTAAAGAAATGTTTTTTAATTGAAAGTCTTTTTAGACTCCTCTGAGGAAAACAGTACCAAACTCCTTTCTGTAATTCTTAACAAGAGGAGCACAATTGTATAGGATTGTAGACACTCCCTTGCACATTTTTTACATTTACATTTAAGGCATTTAGAGGACACTTTTCCAGAGCGACGTACAAAAGTGCTTTGAGGCTCTATCAATGAATAAATCTACACTGGTACGTAAGATTACAAACTTAAGATAAATCAGCCTATAACTCTGTTGAGAGTTTTTTTTTTAACAAAACAAACTTGGAAAGTATTGAGTACTTCAGTACTGGAAAATATGGAAAATGTTAAGTGCTTCAGGAAGAGGTAGGACTTTACCTCAGTGCCAAAACAGAGAAGAGCCTTGAAGTATACTTACCTCTTACCCTAAGAGAAGGTGAGACCAGTCAAGCAGAGCTGGAGGATCTCAGGCAGCGTGATGCAGTGCGAGATGTGATGAGGTCTCTGAGGTAAGATGGCGTTGGTCCATTTTTGGCTTTGTAGGCAAGCACCAGTGTTTTGAATCTGATACATGCAGCTACTGGAGGGAGCGCAGCAGTGGGGTGGTGTGGAAGAACTTTTGGATCATTTGCAGTGGACGATAGCGGACTGAACAAGCACCTGAGCAGCCTGTGTGGACAGAAATGATCGAATCCTTCGGATGTTGTAGAGAAGGATTTAACAAGAACGAGAAGGAGAAGGACAGTTGATAGTCCATAGTTACCCCAAAGTTGCGAGCAGAGTTATTAAGAGTTAGCTTATTTTTTTTCAAGCTTCTGTATAGTCTCATCTCTGCTTACAGTATTTGCACTTTCATCTGTAATGCAACAGGATCAAAATGGTCACTGCATTACACTGCCTTTGTGTCCCTCAACATTTTCTCTTTAGATTTGTTTTTGAAATAATGATCTTGTAATGATATTGTATTTGCATATCCATTTGAATATCTAAAACCCTTTTTCCTGTAGGGATGAACCATCTGATCACCATCACTGTACCCCGCAACATCGTATTTATCCAATAAATGGACATTTGGTGCAACCCAGATGAGGATGCGGTTCCCTCTTGAGGCTGGTTCCTCTCAAGGTTTCTTTCTTATGCCATCTCGGGGGGATTTTCCTCGCCACAGTCGCCACCGGCTTGCTGATCAGGGACAAACTTACTTATAAAGAACATATTCATTTTTTATCACCACATTATCTGTGTAAAGCTGCTTTAAGACAATGTTCATTGTTAAAAGCGCTATACAAATAAAAATAAATTGAATTGAATTGTGGAATTTTACAGTCAAGACTTGATGTTGGTATCAATACTGTAGAACGGTAGAAACCTTGAGAAGAATCAGATTCACTTCTGAGTGACACTGAAAATAATAACAGTATGCAGGTGTAGAAGAGTAAAGACAAGCAGTAGAATATGTGTTGAAGGAATGTTCAGATTGAGTCCTGGGATAAGTTTTATGATCTTTCTGATTACAGCAGCGGGTTCTTAGTTACAAATCTACAACATCAAAAAAAGATTAGACAATGGCATGTATGAGACTTAAAAATATTTTAAGGAAGAAAACTTATTAGTGTTTTAGGTTCTAGTGTTTAGTGTTAGGTTTACTTAGACAGGTTTAGAAAAAGGCAGACAGACAGACAGACAGAGAGAGAGAGAGAGAGAGAGAGAGAGAGAGAGAGAGAGAGAGAGAGAGAGAGAGAGAGAGAGAGAGAGAGAGAGAACTTTATCAGCTATGCCTTTGCAACCCCAATTCCAAAAATGTTGGGACACTGTGTAAAATGTAAATACTGTATATAATTTGCAATAATTTGCAAATCTTATAAATTCATGTTTTATTTACATATTCATATTTGAACAAGACAATGTTAACTACATACTGCATCTATTACAATAGTATGACTTTATAATAGAAGAGTTCAGGCGCTGAACTCACCTGCCTGCAGTCTAAAGCTTTCACCATTTGACACCCAGAACTGTTGAGCAGATAGAATCCTGTATCAGACACATATGGGACAACATTTCTCTCCCAAAACTTTAGCAACTGGTCTCCTCAGTTTCCAAATGTATATGGACAGAAGATGTGATGCTACACATGGTAAACATGGCCAACGTTTTTGAGACGTGCAGCCATCAAATTACAATGACCTTATTGTTTCCTTAAAATGTAATATATTCTCAGTTGAAATGTTTTTTTTTTTTGTTAAATTGTTTATATTGGGGTTGTGCACTGTAGTAGTTGATTGAGTGATGTATTGATTGTTTGATGATGATATGCGTATTTTCTGCAACTTGGCTTCTGTTTTTATTGTAGCATTTATTTATCTGCATTAAAACTCTTTCCTGATTCCTGACATTTGCAGTTACATTCAACTGTTTCTGAGTGGCCAAGTATCTAAAAAGGGGTTAAAAAACTCTTGGTAAATTTATTATATCTGGCAGATGTATGTCTAGAGTTTAGATCATTTAGACATGTTCTGGGAATAGTAATGGCAGAAGGTTGATTCATTTCTCCATTTGTATAATCTTCCTCTTATGTTCAAGCTTCACATTTCCATTGACATACATCCAAATGGGAAGTCAAAGAAGATTATTTTGAACACATTTTTAAGTTGGTTCACATAAGTTACTAGACTAAGTCTCTTGTATAAACCAAAAGCTGGTTTATTTTAGCTAATTTAACAGCATTTGGAACATGACATGATTGATACCGTGAAAAACGATGACACTGAAAAATAAATGGAAGGGTTTTAGAAGTACGCTTTTGATACTATTTGTAATTTCAACACAATCAAGATGTTACATTTGTAAAACATTGTGCAATGAAGTAAAAACAATGGCTTGATATTTGGAGAACACAACGCAAGTGAACGAGTCAGCCAATTGATCCACTGGGTATTCACTTACCTACATCTAGGAGCCTTTTTTAACCAGTGGTGGACAGTAAATAAGTTCATATAATTATTTACTGTACTTAAGTAGCTTTTTCACATATTTGTTTTTTTCTGAAGAATTTCCATTTGGGGAGACTTTAACTTTAACTTCATTAAATTTTTAATTCAAATATGTTTTAAAATTGTTTTGAATGCCGCTTGGTGGTATCTACTTAAAAACAACATACAGTTCAGCTTTGGTTCAACAGCAAGCAGAACATTTTGAAAGTAATAAATGATGGGAAAATGTGGACATAGACGTACATACACGTAGAATACACTAGCCTTTATTTGTCACATATACATAACAGCACAGTAAAATTCGTTCTTCACATATCCAGCTGGGGTCAGACCGCAGGGTCGGCCATGATACGGCACCCCTGGAGCACAGAGGGTTAAGGGCCCAAGTGTGGCAGCTTGGCGATATCGGGGCATGAACTCCTGACCTATCCACTGAGTCACCACTTCCCACTAGGTGAGGTGCTAGTCTATTACAATGCAACACACACACACACACACACACACACACACACACACACACACACACACACACACACACACACACATTCTCTCTTTCTCTCTGTCTCTAATTTACATTTACAGCTACTGCCATTTCTTTGGAGATGGAAGGAAACCAAGAGGACCCAGAGGAACATGAACAGAAACTCCACATAGACAGTAACCCAAACTCAGGATGGAACCTGGGGCTCTGTATCTGTGAATGAAATCTAGATTATGAGCAAATTAGCTCATCAGATTGTGCTCTCTGTTAAAATTCGTTCTTCTGTTGTACAACGTTTAATTTGTATCCTCTGAACAGTCTCAGAGACACAAAACTAATCAATGCCATAGCACAACAATTCCATTTCAGTGCGATCAAACAAGAACAAACAAGTGCCTTGTTCTTGTGTCGTTTGATCAGCCTTCAGTCACAGAAAATTAAAAGCATATCAGCAGTTTTCCATCATTGCAGGACATTGCAAGGTTTCCTATCCACGAGATGCTCCTTTGAGGCGGCCGACAGAAGATCAAAGATGCAGAGGAGTCGACAGTCTCGCTGTCTGATGTTGGCACCAATAACGGACCGAGCGGTACAATGGCTTCAAACGGATAAAGCAGGGAAGCAGATAAGCGACGTCCTAATTGACTGGAGTCGCCGCAAAATTGGTAGCCAATTAGCCGAGGGACACGAGAGTTTAAAAGGAAGAGGGGATCAAATGTCTCTTGACGAGAAAAGGGTGCAGTCAAAGGAGGTCCTGTACAGACGAGCATCTGCATGTGTGTATTGGTTTTTAATTGACGAGAAAATTAAAGCTGACTCCTGAGACTTTCTTTTGCAGCTAACGATAGATAAGGAATGAGAGAATGAGAGATAGAGAAAAAGAAGCGGGTCTGGGGGGCAGGGTTCAGAGTAAGCTCTGACTCCTGCTGGGTGCGCCGCCACTCAAGATGGCTCCTACTTGTTGGACATTCATTATCAAACCCGGTTTGCTCCTTTCATCTCCTGCTCGGCACAGCTCGCCACGCAAAATACAGAGGCACCTTGCAGCTTGACATCCTCCCATTCACGCTGTACCTTAAACAGCATGCTGCCACATCAAAGCTGCCACGTTCGCTTTGATGTTGCGAAAAAGAAAGAGGCCCCAATGATCTACGGAAAAAACCAATGGAACTTTTTTGGAGTCTTTTTCTCTTTCTTCCTCTCTCTCATTCGCTATCGACCCACATTAGTGACCATTTTTCAGTACCTGGTTGCACCTAATATAACTGACAATGTCCTACCATTTATCGTGATCAATTCTGAATTCACCTCTTCAATACAATCCAATCATTTAGAAGTGCAATTCATTTCGGGGGGATCCTCACCCCAATGTAGACTCAGATCCCCAGGAGCCGATTGGAGTGAAACCTGATCAGTTTTTCTGCTATTGTGGCACAATCACCTTACGATCAAGTGCATTCTGAGATGCTTTTCAGTGGTCACTGTAGCCTCACTGTTAGCTTGCACCAGTCTGGCCATTTATTGTATATCTCTTGTATATATATAAGACACTTGCTGCTCACTGAAAGTTTTTTGCTTTTCGTACCATTTTGAAAAGACAAAATTGGAGTCTGTTGTGTGGAAAAATTTCAGGGGCGATGAAATTTCAGCATTCTAATGTTTTAAAATTTACATAATTTTTTGCATTGTGCTGCTGTTGCCACATAATGGGCTGAGTAAGTAAAAGCATAAAGGAACAATAGCAAGATATTATACATAATAATACATACATAATAATATGTGAACAATTTGGACGAAATGGACTTGTGCATTTGCGATTTTCTTACTGCTGCACTCCTTTATTTTTGTGCTGATGCTGTTGTTATTCTTTGTCTTGTTTTTTTTATTGTGATTTCTGCTTTTAGCTTTTTTTTGTTTTTTTTTCTATAAAAAAATCTTGTTTGCTGTTGTGTGTTTCGGTTTGAAATGGGTTTTATTTCTGCTGTTAATTTTTGTGTTGCATGTTGATCAAGCCTTTTGGTGTTACTTTTGTGGTGTTACTTTCATTATTTGTATTTTTTTTTTTGCCAACATTTCTGTATTGCTGCTGGATTTTAGGTGTACAAACTATTTAAGATGTCAAGCAGATTTTGAGCTTTCGGCTTGTAAATATTTATTTATTTTTGTCTGGAAAACCCTGGAGTATTTTTAATACAGCAATATAGAAGGCATTCCTATGTCCTCACATGTGTACTTGGACGTGTAACATACAACAAACAAGTTTTAAAAAATGATAACTTTTTCATCCCTTCAGCCTCTCTGGCCTACACTTTTTATGTGACCAGTAAAACATGCGGCTGCATTTTTTCCCCCTTCACTAAAGGTTACTAATTTCCCTTTTTAAAGCTGTAATTAGAGAGTAGCCCATTTTTTTTTTCCCTGCAGCACTTTTATTCTCTTCTTTCTCCCATTTTAAATCACCTGTTATTGTTCATTATGCCATCACATGCTTTGACTGCTACTGTACTAGTACATTGTTGAAGAAGGCAGGTTAGCAAGGATAACTGAAAAAGTGTGCGTTCTTCAGGTATTTACTTTATTTATGGGTGAGAAGTAATTCTGCAGTAGCAGGCATCATTGTTTTTTTTGCTGTAAAATCTTGCACATTACAAAGCCATTTTAGAAAGAAAATGGACAATTGTAAGTAGAACTGACCTCTTGTTTGACATCTGAAACAGCTTTGTATGCGAATATCTTGGGAGAATGTACTGGAAAAGATTGCGTTCATTCTCTGCTCCTTTTAAAAAGTTGTGTAAGAGCAGCTGCTGAGCACGCCGAGCCTGTTTTTGGAACGCGGCAGTTAATTCGGTGTCTCTGAAGGTTGAAGAGCCTTTGAACAGCGATTATTTATGTCTTGGTGGTTCCAGTAAGGGGAGGATGAAAAGATTCTTGATAGGATGCAGGTGACATGTACATCCTCCGTGTCATTAGTACTGTCAATGGGAAACAGGAATATCTCTCTCTCTCTCTCTCTCTCTCTCTCTCTCTCTCTCTCTCTTTCTCTCTCTCTCTCTCTCTCTCTCCCCACTCAGCAAATGCAACACAGAACATTTAATTGAGACACATGTCAGCATCACTACTTTTTTTTATATCAGCAGTATTTGAATGAGCGAAGTTCTGTCAGCAGCTTTGCATCCTAATTCACTGAACTTGACAATTATAACTTTTTCCCCCCCAACCGTTCTCTTGTACATAAAAGCATGCATCACCAATTAGCTTCATTTCCTATCTTGCTCTCTCTCTTACTTTTTTATGCTTTGGAGCCTGAAAGCATATTACAAACGATTTCCATTATCCTGAAACAGCACTTTGAAGTTTCCAGATACGGAAAGTGAAAGAGAAAAAAACTCCACTTACACTAAAATGTTCAAAGTTGCTAAATACAGTGCAGCAGATTTAATTTTTATATTATCATCAAATTGCATTTATTTGTTTTTGTATTCTACTTTTCTGTTCACTGGAGTCGATCATGGAGTTGTGCATGTTGGACATTTATTATTAACCGAGGAGAATCTTAAGTTGAAATGATGGAGATAAAGTGCAGTGAAACTTTTTTACTTGTATCTACAAGTAAGTGCTTCAATATTTTCTAATATGTTTGACAGTGGTGAAAGAAATACACAAAGTATGTACTTAAGTTAAAGTACAGATACAGTAGGCTAATATATAACTCTAGTAAATATAAATGTGCTCCCTTTTAAACTTAAAAAGTCTAAGTACACAAGTATTTGCCTTTAAATGTGCTTAAGTATCCAAAGTACTATAATTTATGATAGCTAATGTCCTTTTATCATGTATGTCACAAGACTCTTTGCTTAATCAATTCAGTTTATGTGAAAAGACTTTAATGGTACTCTCAGCATACCAACCTAATTAATAGAATAATATTAATGAGTTAAACACTGATTAATACCTATTCAAATTATCATGAGCCCTAAACCTTCTTTTCAACTACTTAAATAAATTTTGTAAATAAGGCCACGGTGTTGTGGCAAGTTACAGTCAGGAGTTTCTTCTATCATTTATTTCTTTTAAAATGTTCTGCCTGCTGTTGAACAGATGCTGAACTGTATGTTGATGATAAATAGATACCACCAACCAGCAAACAAAACAAGTTCAAAACGGAGTGCACGCTCAAGCCTGATTGGTGGCTTGCTGCGTGTTTGAACAGTTGTGTTTATCCACTAATAAATAAAAAGTTACCTCAGATTTTTTGTTAAGTGAACAGTACGATATTTGATTTTAAAATAAAGTAAAGTCAAAGTAAAAGTAAAAGTGTTCCCAAAAAGAAAATACTTCAGTAAAGTAGAAATATGCCAAAAACCTACATAAGTACAGTAATGAATTACAATTACTTTGTTACTGTCCACGAGTGTTTACTTCAGGTTCGGTCACATGTGTACTAAATGCAATCCTTTCGCGTGCAGAACATCTGAGTTTGCTCAGGCACGTATAAAGTGGAGGACCGCAAGTTTGTTCAGTCTCCCCCTCGCACTTTGAGCATTTTTTAAAGTTTACACTTTAAAACTTAGAAGCATAAACAACAATGCCCTGGTGTAAAAAAGAAACTAGAGTTAGTGTAGTGTCATTGTGGCTACTAACCGGAAATAAGATTTGTTTTGTACATGCATGAAAAGCTAACGAATCAATAGCGCTAGCAACAGCCGCTAACCAGGAAGTGGCTAGAGGCTAATGCTAGTACTATGAATTCAAGATTCTTTATTTGTCACAAATGTATTATATGCAGGATCCAATTTAGCAATATAAAATGTTGAAACAAATAAAAAATCTTAAATCTTGCTAAATCTGGTAAGGGGCTAACGCTTGTGCTATTGTTTCTTTAGCGTTTTATGTCCAGCTTCAAGTATTACTCTTAAAAGGAAAAGATTCTGACAATTCTGCAAATTAAAAGAGTGAGTGAATATAGGATGGAAGAAATAAAGACATTTGTTAAAGTCTGCTGAAATAAGCAAAACAATAGATCATATCTTTAGAAAATTAAATATTAAATCTAAAACACACACACACACACACACACACACACACACACACACACACACACACACACACATACACACACACACACACACACACACACACACACACACACACTCACAGACACACACTTACATACACATCTGTTACCCAATGTGAACTATCTAATACATTTCTTTCCATTTATTTAATTTTATTTAATTGATTACTCAATTTAATCAATATAAAAATGTGTATTGCATTAATTAGATTTGTTATTTTTTTTATTAAATATTATAAATATTAATTTATATATATTCATTTTATGATTCTATATATTATTTTATATATTATATATTATTCATCACAAATATTAATAATAATAAACTGTGTTAAAAAAAAATTCCCCCAACCATACCGAAATGTATTCGAAAAGTGACTTAAAAACTGAGGTACGTACCGAAACATGAATTCTGTGTACCGTTAAACCCCTAATTAAAAAAAAAAAAAATATATATATATATATATATATATATATATATATATATATATATATATATATATATATATATATATATATATATATGTTGAAGTGCTAAATTTCTCTAAACCAACAACTAATTATAATTTTTTTATTAACATCACAACATCTTACATTTTAGCCATTATTATTTACTTTATCAGAGGTGTTGGTGGGAATGCCTCTACAACAAATCTTATCTTAAAACTTCTCTAATATTAAACTTTTTGCTAATTGTTTGTCTGAAAAAGATGTAAATAAATTAATCAGGAAGGAATCAATTTAAGAAATGCTGTTTCAGACATTTGACCATGCCATGACCTTGATCCTGTTTGAATAAGTTTTTAAATCAAATTAGCTGAGTACTATGACGTTTCAATATACATCCTTAACACATTCAAGCACTTATTGAAAATCTCAATCACTCATTCTTCTGGAAAAGATTTACTTACTACTCTATTTACTTTTTGAATAAATTTGTCTTTTAAAAAATCCCATTTAACCCATCCAGTGCAGTATTGATTGTTTTGAAACTACACAGTATGAACACACTGCCATCAGCTACTGTGAATGATACTAGTTACAAAAAACACTATGGGATGGAATATTGTTTTAAATAATGGGAACAAATACCTGGAAAACAAAGAATCAGGTAAGAATATGTATATAGGTGTAGAGTTATATGACTTTTTTCTGTTAACTAATACTATTGAGTTTTATCACTAATAATAATATAATGATGATAGCAATGCAATTTTTGCTATGCAAGGTCCTTCAGTATCATTAAGCATGAGACAAGAAAACACTTAAAAACATCTTTAAAGGTAACCCCCCAAACACACACACACACACACACACACACACACACACACACACACACACACACACACACACACACACACACACAAACAGCCTGCAGTAGCACATGGAGTCATTAATCTTGCTCATGTAAGGGAGGAAAGGGCCGACACGCCCGGCTAAACTACACAGAGACAGACAGAAAGAAAGAGGGAGAACAGCTGAAGAGAACAATAACACATTAGTCTTAACGAGACCACCCTGAATCTGTGTTTTTGTGTGTGTGTGTGTGTGTGTGTGTGCCTTCCTCTGCTCCTAGCTCATAAACCTTACACCGCTTGACTTTCCTCCTTGTAAGAGAAGAAAAATGAGGAGAGAGAAGCAGCTTCAAACAGCATCTATAAAACATTTGGACGCACAAATCTTATACTAATATGGTAATTGTGAAATTCATGTCTGCTCTATCAATCCTCATACTATTTATAAGTGTGTAATCAGGCTCGAGTTGCAACGGCTCAGAAGACATTTCTTCTACATTATGTACACGCTGATATAAGCTTTTTAAGTTTTATACGTTTTTATTATGTTTTTATTATTATTAATTTTTAAGTTTTTATAAGCTTTTTCTGTTAATTTTCTATCAAACATTTTAATAATTATTATTTTCTCACAATACACACAAGAATACTATCAAAGTAAATGTCCCTCTTTCTAGCTTTTTCCCAAACAATAATAGTAAACAGGTAAATGTTGTCACATTAACTCTTGGGAGTAGAATTGTGTCATTCTTGTTTATTTACCAGCTAATTATTCCTTGCCCAGGAGTCTTTATTCAACTATACATTTATTAAACACTATATAGGCAAAAGTACTGGCACATCTGACTTTTCCAGCTATAAGTGTTTCTTCCACAAACTATTACCATAATGTTGAAGGCACACAATTCTAAAGGATATCAGCTGATCCGCTGTGGCGACCCCTAAAGGGAGCAGCCGAAAGAAGTCTTTGGATGCAGTACTATTAAACTTTCCCTTCACTTCCACTTGGAGACCCAGCCCTATTCCAGCATAGCAACACAGTTTACATGGCTTGGAGTGGAATATCTTAAGTGGCCTGCTATAGAGTTCTGACCTCAACCCTAGTGGACACCTTTGGTATGAATTGGAACACAAACTTCACCCCTGAAAATGTCACACCCCACCTTAAATCAGTACATGACTTTTCTAATGCCCTTGCAGCTGAATGAGCACAAATCTCCACAAGCACTAAAAAATCTAGTGGAACATCTTTCCAGAAGTTATTATAACCGCAAATAGGAACTAAATGTGGAATGGGATGTTCAACAATTACACGAATCTCATGGTCAGGTGTCGACAAACTTTTGTCCATATAGTGTTTATATTGTATAATTCAAACACTGATGACTTTATAGCCTTTCCTCAAAACAAATGAGAACATTTTAATAAATACTGCCCTAAACCCCACATATAGACTTTTATCATGACAGATGCCCTCCTCTTTTATTTATTTATGATTTGTGGGCATGCATTTTAAGGTGAGCTACTTTTTAGGTTGGTCAATATGCTGATATAATATTAATATTATTAATATTTGCCAATTTCATGAGATTTTATCATTCTTATCCACAAATAATGATAGATACACATGTATCGACAAAACATTTTGAAAGGTTTATTTTTCAATGCTACTCTCCTTTTTTTTTTTTTTTTTAACCAACATTAGCTGCATTTTTACACCAAACTTTTAATAGAATCTCGAATGAAATTCTACTTTGTCTCAGCTCAATATCCAAATTATTCTATATTTATTATCCAATTATTCTATAGAATATTTAATATTCTAACAATATATATATATCACAATTTTTAAATTATTCTGTATTTTCAATATTCTGAGTTTAAATGCCAATTTGTTATGAATAAGGTGATGCAACACAACTTGAATTAAAAAAAAAAAAGTAAACAAATCCTCTTTCAGCTCTAAACTCTTTAATTTAATCCTTGATGAAAACAGAACATTGTTAGTGACGCTACATTTCGCTTTTGTATCACATATAGGCAACAATTACAAGGAAACAAATGTAAATGTTTGATTCGTAAATGTTATAAATTTAGATTTTTACAGTAATGGTATTTTATGTTGATTTATTTGAACTTAATTTGACATTTATTTTGCTAGCTGTGATCCACAGAACATTTAAAACTTTACAAAAAGAGGCCACATCAAAAATGGCTTTGTATTCACTATTTACGCTCACTACATAGACTATAGCATTTTCGCATTTACAATTACATTTACAGCATTTGGCACACGCCCCTAATCAATTTACAAATATCTTATTTATAAAACTGAGCAGTGGAGGGTTACCCGCCTTGCTCACATGCCCAAGAGCGGCAGTTTGGTGTTGCTCAGAATTGAAGTGAAATAAATATATATATATATATATATATATATATATATATATATATATATATATATATATATATATATATATATATATATATAAAATTATTTATTATTTATTTACTACACAGGACAGCCAGAGAAAACTCTAAACAATAAGTGTGCACTGAAAAATAATCACTAGTTACATGTAATGTCACCTTTTTATATTTCATTTTACAAAATGTGACATAATTCTGGACTTAAAAAATAAAATACGCTTTTTAAAAATGATACAATTTTCAGAGCCCTTTTACTTTATGAAGTGACAAAAAAAAAAATTGTGAAAGAAGATAGACATGAGATCTTAAATATTTCAATATGGATTTCTTTTCTTGCCTTTGAATACTGTATCTCTCACTCTCTCTATTTCTCACACACACACACACACACACACACACACAAACACACACACACACACACACAAACACACACACACACACACACACACACACACACACACACACACACACACACACACACACACACACACACACACACACACACAAAATCATACATGACTTTTTTCAACATTTTTGTAAGAAATCAAATTAGAAAACTTGTGGACAAAGTACATATCACAAACAGGGCTGCAAACTTTTGAAATCTAATATCCTTCGTGTAATTATATTATTTTACATTACTTTGACGTGTTTTCTAGGATAACGAAGGAAACATCCGCGAAAACAAACAGCTGTCTTGCTGGTATAAAGTACATTTCTTTTAACACATTTTTCCAGGAGTGTACAAACTTTTGCACTCATTCATTCACACCCTGCACAGATTCAAATTGCTTGAAAAAGGCAAATCTTCATACAGTATTCAGTATATCACTATATACTACTATCACTTCACTGTGCTATATGTCTTTCATACTTAGTGGTCTTTACAACAACAACAGCAACAAAAAAAGAAAAATATTGAGATGCTGAAATCAGGGCTGAGAAAAAATTGAACATTTTACAGAAAGAATAAAATGACATTATATATTTTTTCTTAAACAGGTACAAACAACAAAGTCTGTAGTATATGTATGCCATTTTTCAAAATGTCTTAACTGTAAATTGTTGGTTTAATAGTAAAAATAATAACAGAAAAAAAAATAGAAATACTAATCATAATTTTCTCAACAATTAAAATAATAATACTAGAGGTAGCAGCGGATTAGGATTTCTTCTTCCATGTTCTTCATGTCTTCCATGTTTCTTTTTTTTTTCTCGTAGTCTTTGAAGCCGAGTCACGTATTGCATGAAGGGAACCGGGTCTGATCCGTCTCTTCTTTACAGAATGAATGGAGCCGCACCAGAAGTGCTTTTTTCAAGTGGATTTCGAGTGGCAATAACACAGGATCAGCGTCGACAAGTCACTGTAGGCAATATAGGCACATATATATATATATATATATACTGTACATACATGCATACATATTACATACACTACACACACACACACACACACACACACACACACACACACACACACACACATACACACACACACACACACACACACATACATACATACATACATACATACACACACACACACACACACACACACACACACACACACACACACACACACACACACACACACACACACACACACACACAGGAGATCTGATTATCTCCCTTTCCTTCATTGTTCACAACACTTCATTTAACAGTCATAACCGTCTTAAGGGACTTCACATCATTTATAATTAAACTGGACCTCATGCAGAGATGCCTCACATGAGTTGCGTAATTTTCGGGTGAGAACATGTTTACAATGTATATTAGAGCACGAGCAATACTGTCATCCAAGAGGAAGAGAAAATAAAGTGAGAGATATAGCCCTTTCCTAGCCTGAAGTTCAGTCCAATCAAACCTCTTGCCCTTTTAAATACACATGCAAAGACACACGGAAAACATGGTTCCTGCTGTCTGTCAGTCTCAGCTTGGCCATGCCCGAGCCTGTGCAGCTTCCTTTTCTCTGTCTCGCTCTGTCTGCTTATGACTGGTAGAAATGGTGGTAGTGGTAGTGGTGCTCATGATGGTGATGGTGTTCGTGCCGCTGTACCACCTGCGCCAGGCCGCCTTCGTACAGCACAACGCTGGGTAGCTCCCTCACCTGCTCCTTCTCCACCGCCTGTCCTGAACTCACAACCGGCCCCGTCCCACGCCCTGGGGGGCCAGCCCCTCGTGCAGAAGGCCCCTCCCTGTGCCGCTGTTTGTGTCTCCGGTAAGGTGCAGAGATCTGATGTGGTGCTGCGTTGACAGGTGGAGCAAGAGGAGGAGCGGGGCCTCGCTTCATCACTCTGCTACAGGAAGGTTGGGCTTTGGGTGATCGTACGCCATGAGAGTGGTGAGTGGAGTCCTGGACTCGGGGGCGGAGACAGAGGCTGTCCTGCATGGCAGGGGTCTCATTTGAAATGGTGTGCGAGCGGCGATGGTGGTGGACCGGGTGGCTGTGTCCGTTCTCGGCCTCCTGAGAGCGCGAACGAGTCTGATTGGACGGCCGAGAAGTGTGATCGGGTTTGGGCGGCTCGGTAGTGGCCGCAGCTGAAAAGAACAAAAGGTATTTGAATTTGATAGAACTAATAGAATTACATGTGAAACAAAGCAAGTTATTGAAATAAGTGATTCATTAGTGAACTGCACAATCACGACTACGCAATTCACAAATAAATAATTCTTTTTTTTTTAGCTAGGATGAGATCAAAACAACATGATTATAAGAACTTTGTGCCACAGTGCTGCTGAAATCTTGATTCAGAAGGCGTTCTCTGACACTAGTTCCTGCTATAACATAAATGGGTTGTTTATATTAATGCGGTTTAGTTTTTAAGCAGCAGCTAATTCCCAGGGGATACCCACATGGAAAGAGAGGGGGAAAATGGTTGATGAGGGAATGACAGTTTATAGTTGCTATAAAGAGGCAGCTCAGTGGTTAAGAAGTTTTAGTTCCGATTTCAGATTTTGAGTTCAAATACTAGCTCCACTAAGATGCTGCTTCTGGGCCCTTGAGTCAGGCCCTTAACCCTTACCTGCTCAGTTGTATAAGTGATATAATTGTGAATTGATCTGGATAAGAGCATCTGCCAATTGCTGCAAAAATAAACTGGAAACAGGAACTCATTTTTCTCATGTATCTTGTATGTAATACATTGAATGTAACACTAAACCGTTCAACAATAAACTCCATGTCATTCAGTAATAAATTCAAATCTAATCTGAGGTCATTTGTAATCTGATGTACTTTGAGTTTGAAGGACAATTATACACTTCACAGAACTGTATATTTAGTTGTATTGATTATGATTTTTTATAAGAGCACCTCCACTGATAATTGCAGGTACAACAGGATCAGTTGTGAGAGTGATTATTGTAGGTGTTAAGTGAATTCGGTTATGGAAAATGTAATGAAATCCAACTTTGGACGTGGAGTATCGTGCTAACGAACCTGTCCCGAAGCGAGAGGAATAGTTCTCAATGCCTGCCAGGTCCAGATAATGATTCCTTCTTTCCAGGTTTTCATCTACGCAGTGTCTCTGGCAGCTCTGCTGTGTGTGATGGTCGCTGTGATGACGCCTACAGCGTTACACAACGACAT
This sequence comes from Silurus aristotelis, assembly GCF_946808225.1. Taxonomy (NCBI): domain Eukaryota; kingdom Metazoa; phylum Chordata; class Actinopteri; order Siluriformes; family Siluridae; genus Silurus; species Silurus aristotelis. Next base: position 10,508,684 of record NC_139582.1, read on the forward strand.
GCAAAATACATGATACATACTACATACCACTAATTACAAATACACACAAAACTTATATACTTTCATAACTTATTTTATCTGTCTTTAAGATATTAATCAGATTTTAAAGATGTAACCATATCCTAGCTATAGAGGCCAGTTTTATTGTCAGGACAAGACTGATGGAAAACTCGGGAAGAGATGCACAGGCAGAGAACATCAGCATGCAGCGATTAGATAAAAAAAAGCAATTAGAATGCTGAAATGATCCTACCTCAGTAGGGCTCTGGACTTCTTGTCTGAGCTTTTATGCTCCTCAAAGCACTTTTCAGACTTCAGTCTGGGGTGTGTCATTTCTGATACTAAAAGAGAGAGAGAGAGAGAGAGAGAGAGAGAGAGAGAGAGAGAGAGAGAGAGAGAGAGAGAGAGAGTGGGTAGCATTAAATCAAAGAAAACAGTGTTGAGCTTCTCAGCATCACACACGTGCCGGCGCATGCACACACACACCACACATGCCTGCCAAAGAAAGAAACAATCCTTTGTTCCTTGACTTCTACTTTGAAGATTTATAAAAGAGGGAGAAAACAATGCTTCATTTATTCTATTTTCAACTGACGAAGCCAAACACACAAACACATGCACACATACACAAACACATACACAACCACACGCACTTCATTAATATAGCGGCATCTGATGCGGTTTGAAGACTCTGTTATCAAAGTCCAATGCTCAAATGCACAGTGCATATAAATAGCTCATAAGAACACACACTCTCTTTCAATTCAATAACTTTCATCCATCAAGTCTCACACGCACGCATTAAAAAAAAGAGCAGCAGACTCCCGGTACCTGCGTTGGCATGAGTGCCACTGCCATTCCTCCACCTCTGGCTGGCATCTGGTGAGACGGAGAGCTTCACACGAAGGGTTTTGCTGCTGCTGGGTGAGTGGTTAACTGAGGCGTCCACCACCTCATAGATCGTGTGCAGCAAACTAGTGATGTCCTTAAAAAAAAAACAAGAAGACATGGGGTTTGTCTAATCACACTAATCAGAGGTAGAAAGAGTATAAAAATATTTTACTCAAGTGAAAGTACTGTTACGGCAATAAAACTCCCAAAATCTACTTAAATAAAAGTAAAAAAAAGATTATTTAGAATTTACTCAGGGTAAAATTTACCTTTTTTTTGAACAGTGGGGGTGGGGTTGGGTGGGCGGTTCTAGTTCTTGTGTAGGGGATATAAATTTCAATTTAGTTTTTAAAATTGAAGGAACACCTTTACAAATTCAGGTGCAATAACAAAAAAAAGAACAAATAACACTACAGTCCATGACTTGAGTTTTCACTTTTGCGGGGAAAAAAAAAATCACCTGTTATAATGTAATTTATGATAATTAGAGGATTAGGTCTGCATCACCGGCTTCTGTCTTGTGGTTTCCACACATGCATTATTTTTATTTAGTTATGTTTTTAACTCAGTAACGGATATGCATTGAAATGTAGTTAAGTACAGTACTTCAAAAAACATACTTAGGTAAAAGTAAAATTACAGATTTTAAAAAGTAGAATTACACACAAAAAAAACCCCTACTCAATTACACTAACTCAAGTAAACGTAACTCGTTTCTTTCCACCTCTGACACTAATAGACAAAACAATAGTATCCCCTCAGACCTGTACAGAGTTGACAGGATGCCAACAGCCTGTTTAAACTTCTGCCCTCTGGAAAAGGCTACTGTAGTATGAGCTAAAAGCCTTCTAGACTCTGCAAGAGCTTTTTTCCCCACATGCCATCAGGCTACTCAAATCACTCTAACAATACAGAAAAACCCAATGACCTGTCACAACTCTGACTGCTGAACCGCACACTTCTGTTCAGTCTTGTCTTGTGCAATAACCAGACTAGTCATGTGCTATTAATTCACTCTCATCACTTGAGCACTTTATATTTATCACAGATAGTTCTTTTAAATTCATGCCACTTGTCCACTAAACCGAACGATGTGAACATTTATTGTGCAATAAGCCTGTGTTCCTGTGCAATATTTCTCATATTTCATATTTTCATGTCTATTGTGCAATCTATGTGTATTGATTTTGCTAGTTTGCCGTCTGTCTATTTGTCTCCTGTCTTTGTTGACTGTTTGCTGACTGATATACGAGGGGCTTTTAAATCACATTGGGACTTTTGAGTTTATAAAATAAAAGAACAAATTTCAAGGTACATTTCTGTTTTTAAATACTTCCCTGCTACATTGAAACACTTATCAAAGCATTTAACTAATGCCTGGAAAGACATAGAAAATTTGCCGAACTGTTCCCACAGAAAGATTTGTCTCTTGTGCAATTTTATGACAAGTTATGCTGTGATTCGGACGTTCCATCAAATGTCTTTCTGCGACCGAGCGTCTCATCAGCGTTCTGAGCCTGAAGTCTTCTGAAGTTATTCATGGGTTTTATGCCTTCATTCACAAGTAACTTCATTATCACACGCTGTTTCATGTGTGCAACAACACATCGTTTATCTGTAATAAATGGACATTCGGTGCAACCCAGATGAGGATGTGGTTCCCTCTTGAGTCTGGTTCCTCTCAGGGTTTCTTCCTTATGCCATCGCGGGGAGTTTTTCCTTGCCACAGTTCCCACCAACTCACTTATTAGAGACAACTTTACACTTATAAAGAACATCAAAGCTGCTTTGAGACAACATTCATTGTTAAAAGTTCTATACTAATAAAAATGAATTGAATTGAATTGTTGTCCGCCATCTTGATTAACGGTCTCTGGACTGGCCCGTGACAATGAAAAATTTGATTTTGACACAGTTTGCCTCGAATGCCCCTCCGATGTTAAAACTACACAGTGGAGCATTTAGAGAAAACCGATTTCATGCTGCTTTGCTCCCTGTTGCCTGGCTGAATTACAATAAAGTTCACTTTGACTTGACAATCGACTTTGAATAGTGCGAGGAAGGGTTCTGTTAGAGGAAAATAATTAACAGCGCAGTGTTGTGATGCGGCCTGTTGCGAAGGCTAAGTTACTGTGAACACCTAAAATTGGAATCATCTCCAATAACAGCAACATCCTGAAGTGTTTTATTGCTTTTATACTATAGGAATGTACTCCATTAGACATTTAAGCTACCATATTTTCATTCATATACAATTGCAAGTTGGACTGAAGAGAATTATTAAACCTGACTGTTACAAATCATTGATGCTAAAGACTCATATAATAAACATTAAATAATGAAAATGGCTCCTTAGCAAAAGCGACGCTGTATTAAATATAAAACATTTTAACAGCGTGTTTTATTTATTCGATTTTTTTCTATGATAACAATAACTAGTACACAATATGTATGATAAAAGTATGATCATTATTACAACCCTGGGAATCAATAAGTAGTTACTAGATAAAATCTGCAATGCTCTGATGCACTAAAACTTTGACGGTGTAAAGTGTTGATTTAGCAGAATATTTACAGAATTGGGACACAGCAGTGACACCTTGTGGAACAGCGACATACCAATACAGAGTTAGGTGTATGTATGAAAAACCTTTAAATAACACATTATGTTCATTCAATCCTTCAGACTTTTGTGTGTGTGTGTGTGTGTGTGTGTGTGTGTGTGTGTGTGTGTGTGTGTGTGTGTACATGCCTTACCTCTCTTGTGACTTTGCCATTGTTGTCAAAGTCGTACAGAGTGAAGGTCCACTCCTGCCTGTTGTCCTCCTCCACCGACACAGCACACTCCAACTCCTGATCATGAAAAATAATCTCGATCAATAATCAATACGTCTGCACTACACAGTTTTTGAGTTGAGTTTCCCCTCAACGAGCACCCGTTCTACCCAGTACTTTTCCGTTTGCTGATAGGTCGATGCAAATGCTGCAGAAGCAGGATAGACAGTGAAGCTGTACACCAAGGCCTAGGATTAACATTTAAACTCGCAAACTCTATCTGATTAACATCAGCCTTAAATGACTGACAAGCTGTCCACATGTTTTAGTGTGCTCATTTACCCACAACTCAGCAAAGAGAACAACAAAACGGTATAAGATACAGGTAACGGTGGGACAGTTCACTAATAATGACCAAAATTTAAAAAAAGACATTTATAAACCTGTTGCATTTTCAATATACAGTAGGGTATCAAAGATGATCTAACACAGTGGTCCCCAAACTTTTTTGCACCATGGATCGTTTTAATGTCTTTATTACGGACCGGTCTTTAAGGTGTGTCGGATAAATACAACGAAATAAAATGATACGACCGGCATAAAAACTCATTTTTATTTCTAATATAATAATAAACATGAACCCACTTTGTTCTTTTTTGTTCATATTGCTCACTTGGGGGTTTTAATTTAGCGGTAATGTATTATGTGTTAGTGGCCGGAGCAGTTCCTTTAAGAAGGTAGTGGATGGAGGTAAGACGTGACCGAGGCATCTTGACATGCATCAAGAGTGAGTCATAGACAGATGTGGCGGAGACAATCCGGTAATTTTTTTAAATAAAACCGTTCAGAATCAGATAATAAATAAAACTGAAATAATGTAATATATGTATTCTTTTTGTGCGGCCTGGTACCAATTGACTCCGGTGCCAGTCCGCGTTGGGGATCACTGATCTAACACATTTCACAGTTTGACAATCATGTCTGTGTGTGTGTGTGTGTGTGTGTGTGTGTGTGTGTGTGTGTGTGTGTGTGTGTGTGTGTGTGTGTGTGTGTGTGTGTGTCCACTTTGTTTTTTCGGTTGCATAGATCAGTCTTGCCAGGAGAAGCAGGTATTCAAAATCCCCTCCTTGACTAAACACATCTGTTTTTTGTCATCTAAACAACACACTGTTACACACCATATTAGGCGCAGACTAGGCAGCACTACTTTATGTGGACACGTGTGAACCTCACCTCAAATTGTAGTTGTTTGTGTGGTGCGGCTGCAGAGTTTATCTTGTCCATCATCTTCTCTTCTCCACTGAAGCTGTCAATCTTCTCTGGAGGCAGGGCTACTGCAGAGGGAACAAACAGCAAACAGAAAGCTGTCAAAGCTAATTCAGAAACAGGAATTAATCAACAGAAATCATAGAGAGTTTAGTGGGGCTCTTTTGTGTGGATGTTTGTGGTTTTACCGCAGCCGATGGGATTTTAACAGTCAAAGGGCAGATAGTAGAAAACTTTCCATGCACACTTTTTTTATGAATAACTGTTAATAACAGGGTTTTCTCAGAATCTACCATTCCTATTGCTTACATTTTTCCAAAGAAAGCAGTCATTGTTTTTATGGAAATAAGCTGTAAAGTACTATAGTGCGATCTATAATATTTTACAAAAATAAAGCGAGCTGTTCACTGTAAAAACCAATTTGGGAATCCGCTTTAAGGTACAGTGCTACAGTATGACTCGAATTTTGAGGCTGATAAAAAGCCATGCAGACAGAATAGATGGTACACTGTTTAGAAAAAGTCTATCTGATCTATCTGAAAAGTCGCCTGATCATAAGATTCTTATGGGCTTTTACATTTTCTTAAAAGCACATACGGCACTTTTGATTTGAACACCCTATTGCACAATTAATCCCAATTTCCACAATTTCAGAAGATGTTTCACTAGATTTTGGAGTGTGCATGTGGAGATTTGTGCTCATTCAGCTACAAGGACTTTTGCAGTGTGAGGAGCCCTGAGGTGCAGTGTTCAGTGTTCCAAGTCTTTCAGGGTTGAGGTCAGAGCTCCATTGCAGGCAACTCAAGATCTTTTACATATCTACATAGGGCTGGCTTTGTGCATAGGGGCATTGTCATCCTGGAACAGGTTTGGGTCTCCTAGTTCAAGTGAATATGAAACTTAATTTTACCACATTCAAAGCAAATACAATTGTGTCCCTCCAACTTTGTGGTAACAGTTTGGAAAGTCACTTTTGTTAAAATAATGCATACCAAGGACCTCTTCTACTCTCGGGCACTTAAAACAAAAGTCAATTCAGTCACTTTCATAAAAGCTGAAAGCAAACCTCAAAAAAACTCAAAGATATTGTGAAGTGTCCTATATTTAGAGGTTGTAATCAATATGTTGTCTGGCAAACCAAAGTAATTAATAGGTCATGAATAAATCTTACAACATCAAAAACATAAATAGACACATGAACTAATCATCACAGAATGTGTTTGTAAGGAATTTATAGAATTATATTTTATAAGGGTGGACTTTCTGCGAAAGAAGGTAGAGGTGGCAGGCGGAAGGTGGAAGTTTTCCCATGATTATTTCAGTTTGTATGTGGAGCTGAGAAAGAAGATGCTGAGTCAATGCACCCTGTCCCCTGTCACCTGTCCCCTGATGAACTTTAGAGAACAGAATCCTGTCTTTATTATATTTAATAATGAGAAAAAAAGCTTTGTGCACTGTGGAATCATCGATGCTCACTATAAACCAACATGAAATAATTAAGCAATGTGCTAATTCCTATATTTGGACACTGACACGTCTATGCGCTCTGACACGCATGGATCTAAAACTGTGCACAGACAGCCACTGCGTCCTGCACTCTAAATCCTCCCCCTGCCCCCAATCCCCACGCTTTGAAGTTCCATTCTCAAACCATTTGGCCGAGGATCAGTCCGTCTGCTAAACAGAATATCTAATTAATTAAGCAAAGTCAAATCTAAAACTGTGTTTGTTGTGCCAGCCAATGGATCAACACATACAACAGTGTCTCTCTCTCTCTCTCTCTCTCTCTCTCTCTCTCTCTCTCTCTCTCTCTCTCTCTCTCTCTTTCACACACACACACACACACACACACACACACACACACACACACACACACACACACACTCTCTCTCTCTCTCTCTCTCTCTCTCTCTCTCTCTCTCTCTCTCTCGCTCTCTTTCTCTCTGTCTCTTTCTTTCTTCTTTTTCTTCTTCTCTCTCTTCTGCTGATCAGTTCAGATCAAAGAGGACCTGTCCTGTCCCTCATCAGAGAAAACAGCGTGATAAAGGGAATGAAAGAGAGAGAGAGAGAAAGGATAGTGCTGGAGAATGAAAGAAATCGTCCCGGGGAGCTTTTACAGACTTGTTTTGAGGGAAATAGCGACGGCTCTGGGCTTTTGATCACGACGACATACTCAAAGGCAACATTGTGAGCTAGGGCAGAAATCTGCCTGTGCACCCTACATGTTTCATAGATTCTTATCTGGAGGGTTATAAGAGTAATAAGTGGCATGAAGGGGTTACTGTAGCAACACACTCACACACACACATACACACACACACACACACATGCACACACACACACGCACACACTCTCGACAAGTTCACAATTTGTTCCTATTGGCAGACTCGGCTCGAACAGAGCAAACATCAGACCACCTACTGTGTTTATGCTGCACAGGACACTGTAAGCATGTTGTGAACTCATATAACACCCATGCAGACACAGACACAGACACACACACACACACACACAAACACACACACCTACCCCAAAGGACATACCATCCAGCCATCGTCCTGCCTGCTGTGAATTTCAGAAAAGCTCTGATCTCACGGTAAAACTCAGAACATTCTGAGAAACCCACTATCATATGCCTTTTTCTGTCTTCTTTCCCAATCATTGGCTTTTTGTGTTTGTCCTTATGACCCTTTAACCCCTTTATTCCCATGTTCTTTTTTGCACAAATACATATAATATATATTTTAAAAAGTAAAATTAAATTAAAAGTACCTTCAATGTTCCTAAGAAATTGACTTTTAATTAAACAACAAATAAAAAAGACATCCATACATTTTGATAAAATGTAACAAAATTTTAACTAAAAAGTGTCAGGATCTTTCGGGCACACGGGGCGCACTTCCAGTTTTGCGGCACGCACTTCCGGGTCGGCGGCCATCTTGCCGTTTTTCCTGCGCCACCCAGTATATAAGGACATCTGGACTTTAGCTCAGGGCTAGATTATTTCGCTGGATTTATTGCCCCTGAGAATACTCTGCTCTGGATCCTGATCCTGATCTGGATACTGAGCCTGACCCTTGTTCTGCTCTGTTCTGGTTTGTACTTTGGACTGTTTTCGGCTTTTGTGTTTTTGCTTTGCCGTATATTGGTCTGTTTGCCGGTTTTTGTTTTTTGCCTTGCCCCATTGCTCAGTTTTCCTTTTTATTAAAGCTTGTATTTTTCTTACCCCCTGTCGCATCCTGCATTTGGGTCCTTCCTCACTCACCCAATCACCCGTAATCCCCTGACAGAATAATCTGGCCTTGCATCGTGTCCCGCCTTTCTTTGACAAAAAGCCTTAATGAAGAATGCAAAGTGATATAAATAAGCAATTTGACTCAAAATTACTAAACTCCAACTAGAGAAAACAAATAAACAACAATAAATGCTCTACTCAGCTTCCTATTCTGAACATCAACCCAAAGTTGATCATATGAATTCATGGCACATGGCTGTTTACAGTCTTGGCTCACTTGTAATGGCTCACTTGTTTCAAAGTAAAAAAAAATCCTGTCTATTTTTTCTTTTACCAAACTTCATTTCAGAGATTAGACATCTGAAAGCAACATGTATTGCTGTAGTGTATTTAAAGATTTCTGACAGTTTATGTTTGAAATGCTGAATATGCAATTCATATGGCCTTGTCCTCTCTTCATCTCGGTTCAGCATTGAAATCTACCATGTAGCTACAATGCTATGAGTCACGAGACTGCACATGTGCTGAAACGCTAAAGGCGTATAAAGCAATGTGAGCTTTGAAACCGGCTACGGTAGTGATTCTTATCAGCACACAGAGTGAACACCTCCTCTACTTTCACATCTCACATCACATGTTACCGCCGCATTTGTACCTGCATGCTGTCTCTGGTTAAGGGACCGTTTTGTGGCACACGACCTCAACTTTACAACAAACACACAACACCCAAGACATTGTGCATTGGAGCCCATGGGACTGAAAAAGGCATAATGGAGGGAACAATCTTCATTCAAAGTGAGAGAGAGAGCGAGAAAAAGTGAGTGACTTAAAAGTGAGTGGAAAAAGTCAAAATGCAATGAACATTGCACACAGAAAGAGGAAATGCAAACAGAGAGAGAGAGAGAGAGAGAGAGAGAGAGAGAGAGAGAGAGAGAGAGAGAGAGAGAGAGAGAAGAATAGGGATTATTTTGTCTATGGGTCCAACAGAAGGGTCAAAATTTAAAGAACAAAAATATGTACAGAAAGAGAGAATGCAGAACGAGAAAGGTAGAGACAGAGAGAGAGACGAGTATGTGAGGTGTTTACCTTCTAAACGATAGTGCTCATCACTAATACCCTCAGCACAAGCGTCCTTCAAAGGGTCCTAAAAAACAGAAAAAGGACAGAAACATGGCTTTTACTTTAGAAGAAGGAGCCTATATTTTTCACATATATACATTACAGCATTGCAAAATCCTTTTTGTGCATTTTATTAGATAAAGTCTTGGATTTATTTCTTTGCTTCTTCAATTTACCACTATTTTTATTTAAAGCTTTAAATACATTTTCAAACATAAAAATTACTTTGTATTGTTTCCATTAAAGCAAAATAATGGCAAACTTTTTTGCTACTTTCTAATTTACACTTAAAATTATAATAATGTTGATCATTTCTATAGCAACAACATGGGGAACTTGACGGATAAACGGATAAAAAAGGATAATTGTTAAAATAGTGAAGTTTTCATTTAAATGGTATATTTTGCATATATGGAAGGAGTCTCCAGTGTCAGCAGTTTCAGTGTCCGCAATCACAGGAAAAGCTATAATTAATCACTTTGCTCCCATGGAAATTCTTCAGCTGAGAAACTGCACTAAGCTCTATGATGAAATGGTTTACATGTGCTGGAGGGGAAGATCTTGAGTAGCCTGTTATAGAGCTCTGACCTTAACCCTATTGAGCACAATAAGCCACTTCTTATGAGGGAAAAAAACAGTCATTCAGAACCTTCTTCTCCACCCTGCTCTTTCATTGATTCTTTTTATATACCATGTCATGTTTTCTTCCTTACATAAATAAAATCATCCTAAAACTATCCTAAAACCTTACTTTTGTTTTAGCTTTCAGTAAGTTTTGTCGTACCTGAAAGCACCCTGAACAAGCTCTAATATTCTAATTGTGTTGTATGTTTTGTCTTACACATATCGTGAGTGAGCAGAGAAATTGATGTTTGAGGTTTGCCTATGAATGTTTCTTCTTTTAAGTTGTCAAATGGAGTCATTTGTTTCTGTCCAGCCTGTACCATGACACACAGGGGAAAAAAACACTGAGATGAAAGGATTAAAAAGAGGAGTGTAAGATGATAGCTGGAGCGTGTGAAGCACATGAGAAGTCGTCTGCCACATCTGCTAATGGTGGAACAGGATAGCACGTAGCGACCCTTAAAACAGATCCAGTATCGATCTATTTCTATTCTACTAACACATGCTGGCCGTCAAATGGTTTTGAGCAGCAGCAGGTCATGTTTATTACAGTTTTATTAGAGAGAAGGTATTAGAATCTCATTGGTCAGAAGGTGTTGATTAATTCGCTGACTTTGCCTGTCATTCTGGTTATGGTTCAAATTGTAGGTTTATATAACCATTTCTCCTAATACTTTCATTAACAGCTCCTACATAAGTATATGGCAGACACTCAAAATAACCTAAAGCTAAAAATAAACAGAAAAAAAGTGCTTTATTTTAACAGTTATTTCAGAAGGTCAAGGTAGTAAATCATTGTTAATATTATCGTATATAATTGCTACAGACTGTATAAAATGATAAAGAAAACATTTCAATAAGGAAAATTTGTAAACCTGATAAACAGCTCTTCCTCAGATCTTACTATAAATGGGTTCTTAATAAAATATCCTGTATACTTGAAGAATAAACGATAAATGTGTGCTTTCTTTCTGAATAAATTAGAACAATATCAATGCCATTTTTAATAACATTGTCTCAATTCATTAAGATAAAATGAAATTTCTCATTTCACCTACACATATTTGTTGGTTTGATTTTCTGTTCACCTTAATATTATTTAAAGTGAAATTACTAAAATAAAAATGCCTAAACATTAAACATTCAAAAACCTGTATACACTCGCTGTATTTTTATCCACATCTGTATTTCATATATTTTTTTATTTATATTCCATTCCTTCTGCTCTCATGATATTGGATATTGATATTGGATATCTGTCAGTAGATCCCATTGGCTGTACATTTTTTCCATCACCACTGTGATTTATGACTGGCTGATATGGATCTATTAAACTAAACGCATACACAGTAGGTGGAAGGATGCGTTTAGAATGGCAGCCACTCTGCGACTGAAGAAAAACTTCTGCACAGATCATATCAAAAACCATTTCAACTCAAGTGTCAGCATCACATGACCTGTGGAGAACAGCCCAATCCCACTTCCCGTCCATTACCCCTCAAAAAACACTCCTGTTTCTTCCCAAACACACACACACACACACACACACACACACACACACACACACACACACACACACACACACACAGAGGCTGTAGTGGAGCATGCAAGCGAGTCAGGGTGGAATGCACTAATTGCTTGTTGTGCTGTATGATGGATGGAGGTGTATTATTAGTCCGAGTTTCTCTCTCTGCTTTCTTCTTCTTTTCAAGCCTGATATAGCTTTCACACTCTCGGGACATTCTTCCACAGTATTTTTACTTACATCTACCTCTCGCTGATTGACATGTTACTAGCTTGGCAGGGTAATCGGGGTGTTTCAGTCCTGAGTGTGAACACATACACTATAGAGCAAGAAGACAGCAAGACCGAATGGCAGAATATAAAACTCTTAATGCAACAATCTATTTGTTTAAGCAATAATTTACAAATAAATCCAATTACTTGGCATGGGATACATTTTTCCTTTTAAAGTATTTAAATGTGTAAGACGTGTGGGTAAACTTGCGTAAAACTTTTTTACAGATTGCAGATTTAATGTTGTTCCATTCAGTTTTCAAACTGTTCATGAGTGGATAAAAACTTGTTGTGAAGACGAACTTGTGTTAAATTTTACACACGACATATAAATCATTATCACAATTTTATCTTTAATAATAATAATAAAATTGTATTTATAGAGCACGTTACAACAGCCAAAATTTTGTTGTCTTTTATTGTTTTTACTGGAAAGTGCCTTGTGCTCCAACAATTATTTGTTGTTAAGATTATTAAAATCTTAATATTTTGACATTTTGGTCTATTGCATGCTAATATTGTATTGTATTGTATTGTATTGTATTGTATTGTAATAATCTTTTGGTATGCAAATATATGTAAATATGTACAGTAGGTATATATGTAAGTAGGTAGGCATGTATATATGTATTCAGGTAGGAAACTGTCTAAGGACGTTAGGAACTTAGTAAATATGTAACTAATTATGTATGCATACATTTATCATATACAGTTAATATCAACTGTCTACAAAAGTAAATATGCAAGTGGATTCTGTCAGTATTTATGTATGTACATATAAATGGATATATGTAGATATGTAGTATGTCTGTAAGTATAATTGCATCCAATTATGTAAGAAAGCATGTGTATAAGTATACATTTTACAGCACGGTGCAAAGGCCCTGCCCACATATGACAAACTACAAATAACATAATTAACCCTTTCTTGTGAGTGAACAGAATAGCAAAGAATATAAAATTTTACTGACATTAGCTATGCTAGCGAGTACAGTTAAAGTTAAAGTTCAGGTTTACCTTCAACAAAATGAACCCTGTACATAAAAGGCATTCATTTGAAAAATCTACTAATCTATAAACAAGTTTACTTATAAACATTACTCATGAAGTAAGAAACATTCTAATGAAGCGGTTAGCAACTTACACACAGTGAATTACGTCTCTGACTTATTAAGACACCTACAAGGTGTGCTAATAAGGTAAGTGTTTATAAAAGTGGTCAGTAAAAGTAACACCCAGCTTCAGACTTCTTCCTCAGACATGGTTTAAACTCCCTATTGCCTAGTAGCATGTAGCTAAGTTTAGCATCGACCACCCAGACTTACAGAGACAGACTAAACCCAGTCTCACACATACATATACAGAATGCTGATGGTTTATAACCTCCAAACGTTTCCATGTGGTCCAGATCTGTTCGTTTCAGAAGTGGCTCAATATTTTTAGTATGCCGTACGTATATATTTGCCATGTGTCTGTAAAGGTACAGTGATGTTTGATGTACTTCTCCGTGTCACTGGCTAATAAAAGCGCTCCCAGACGGTTGTATACATAAAAACTCTAAACCTCAAGATTCAATGAGAGAGTTTGGAGTTTGTGAATGCTGAATCAAAATCTTTCCCATGTGCTTTTGTATCCCACTAAAGAACCCTTCGGTGGGGCGACACAACAATAACTGGCCCTTTCTAATTGAACTGAGGGCTTTGCTGTGGCACAATCCCGCCGAGCAAAACCCTCAAGGATGCCGAGTGTGTACTCATTAACCGGCGTCAGCATATTCATTGGAGCTGACAGTCTATCAACCTTTAACCCTTTCAGGTCAAAGGTCATGATATGAGGCAGGGGAGATTTGAAAAAACCGGGGTGGGGGGATCAAGAGCTTTAATCAAGATCTTTAAAGCTTTAATATGGACTGGAACTTTTTATTATGTGCAACCCTTAAGGGCAAAATGGGATTTGAATTACAATAGAAAGTTACATTTCTTTATATTACGCAACAAAAATTTTATGATTAAACAGTGTGTTTCAAGATATTACTAGCAAAAAAAAAATGCAACCCCTCCCCTTCCTTAATGAGATGCTTATGTATGCTCACTATTTCCTCTTCATAGCCTTGGCCTAGGATGATTGTGATATCATGATAAAACCCAAAAGCTTTAAAAAATGACAAGCTGACAAATGACTAGTGGTCTAGGATTGATTTTCTGCCCAAATTATTATTTTTCATAAAGCATTTTTACAGACCCATTGACCAATTTGCAGCTGGTTTGTCTTTGAAAACACGCCTTTGCAACTCATTTCTGAGGAAAGTGAGCCGAGCTCCATGAGGAACTGAGCTGAAACACACAGTCTGATATAGTGATGACTATTCCAGACAAGGACGACTTGGATGCAGAACACTCCGCTTGTGTAAGTAGAACCGACCCTCAAGTCTCCATCAAATCAAAGTAATATAATGTTTTTTTGTTTCCGTTCGTTTATGGTTTGAGTAATAAAGTGTTTATGAAGGTACAAACCAGATGCTGGAGAAGTGTCAGCGTGCCAAATCTCCGCCAAAGTCTCTGACACTCAAACAAGACTTTTCTCCTTTTACCTCACACCAACAAGGCCAAACAGCTTTTCCAGATGTGAAGTTTCACACAGCATGGGAGAAAAAAAATGAACAACAAGATGTTTTTCTTTAGACAGGTGCCAGAAGAGAGGAGAAGACAGGAGTTACTGAGTTGCTGTAAGCATCAAAGCTGCTAAAGAGCCTTCACACAAAATTTATGCTTGTGGAACTCTGTGGTGTACTGCATTACAGAAACATCAAAACTCTCACACACACACACACACACACACAGACACACACACACACACACACACACACACACACACACACACACACACACACACACACACACACACACACACTCTGCTCTGCCTTCAAACTTGTTTTAGTTGTCACTATATTCACTACTTACTAGATTTCCCCACTCATATATCAAACTTTATAGTTTGGATAAATAGTAAATTATTACAGAGATTATATTAATTTTAATTGTGACCGAATCGAATTGGAAAATTGGTCGATTTGGTTTTTCTGAAATGTGCAAAACTGTTGATTAGACACAACAGCTCTATATCCTATTCAGCAACTAATGACAGCAGGTGGCTTAGACCGGGCAGAGGGTGGCATACAATAATTGTAGTTAAAGTAAATTGACAGTTGTTGAAAAAATCAACAAAAAAAATATTGTGCACTGCAATAAAATTGTAAGGGAGCCACCAGTCACGTCTCCCTCCAATGCTCACATTCTCGTTCAGCCTCTCCCTCCTACTAATCACCTACACCTGTCCTCCTCGGACTAATCACCTACACCTGTCCTCCATTTACTCGTCCCCTTTATAAGGGTTCTATTCCCCTTCACTTACCGTCCGATCAACAGTTTATGACCGTAGATCATCCACACTACCTACCGTGTTTGTTCCCTGAGTTTCCATGGTCCTGGCTACGCTTCGAGAGAAGCACTCAAGATAAGTTTGCTACAGTGTCATCTCATGCTCTTTTGTGTTTGCCTGTTTAGACCAAATAAAAGACAATCTGTTTTAAACCTGGTTTATTCGTGACAGAAATATTTTGATTGTCATTCTTTTAAGGAGTCTACATCACCACTATACCCCATGTATATTATTTAATATCGATTACATAGTCTAAAAAAGAGCATGCTTCAAAACTAAGTACAGCTAGTTAAAAATGATATGTATATTAGAGCTGTCAATCGATACATTGTTGAAATCGCGATTAATCGCATTATCGTCATGAGTTAATTATATATATATATATATATATATATATATATATATATATATATATATATATATATATATATAATTTTACTGTAATAAACCCTACATGAAGCTCCGCCCTTAGGATCTACAGCCACCATGTACAGGAACACTAAGCAGAAATAAATAACAAATATAAATAAATCAGAAGAACTGATAGAAAACCCCCTGAAAGTTTGCTTCAGATGACACAATCTGTCAACACAAGGAATAAGCAGAATGAGGAACATGTAGTGAGACTGTTCAGGAACTGTTTTATCCTGGCCAGGGAAAATCCAGAGACTATCTTTGGAACACTGGGAACATGAGTTGAACACGGGGTTGGGAGGGGGGTGATTAGAGGGATGAGAAAGAGAAATAGAGAGAGACAGAGAAAGAATAAAAAGTAGAAGAGACTATAAAGTCCATGATGATGATGATAATAAGTATATCTTTTGCTTTGACTTGGATTTGGCACTGTGGGAAATGTTTGAGGTCCTGCCAGCTTTGACCTGGCAACACATGCTGAATAAGACAGACCCAAGTATGTGTGTGTGTGTGTGTGTGTGTGTGTGTGTGTGTGTGTGTGTGTGTGTGTGTGTGGGTGTGTGTGTGTGTGTGCAAGCCTATGTATGTGTGTCTGCATGACACAGCCCCCTGGTGTTTGAAACATTAAAATGTTAGCACCATGGAAAAAGTTCAAGGAAAAAAATTCCACAGCCGACATAATGGAGACGGACACACACACACACACACACACACACACACACACACACACACACACACACACACACACACACACACACACACACACACACACCCACACCAAAGTGTTCTGTAAGGCCAAACACACTCAAAAGCTCATTTAGAGCCTCTCACATTCTTTTTTTTCTTCTCTTTCTCTCCAGGCCACTGAGCTAAAAGGATCATTAAGGGAGCGACAAAAGGGGGATAAAAGACAAAGAAAAAATAAAAAGAAAGTGTAACACAAACATGAAACAGAGGGAGGAATCCAGGGGATGGTATGAAATGAAAAACAGAGAGAGAGAGAGAGAGAGAGAGAGAGAGAGAGAGAGAGAGAGAGAGAGAGAGAGAGAGAGAGAGAGAGAGAGAGAAAGAGAGAGAGTAGATTAGAAGCTAAACCATTCAGAAATGAATCCCTGTGATGGGAACACAATGCTGTCACAATTTTGTTGTTTGGTCCTAAAAGTGTTGTAGAGTTTACTTGACATGTTGAAGATAATGAACACTGTTGATTTTTGCATTGGACACATCATTTGGTGAAGAACAGAAATGTATGTTTGTTTTTTTAAATAAAACGTAGTGCGTTAGTGAAAACGACAGCAGCGGGAGTTGATAACAGTGCATCATGAAGCACTCTGTGCAAAACTGCAGTCTCAAAGAAAAAATAATTGAAGTGGAACATGCAGAAACACGAGAATGAGCCTCACACCAAACTCTCTCACAGACAACTCAGTAATAATGTACTCATAGTTTCAATTAAAGAAGGTGCAAGTTTGGCACAATGCAGCGTTCAGAGCGAAGATCTATTTCAGAGCAGCAGGTGGAGGGATGAAAGAAATCATTGAAGCAGACATTTATTTTCTTATTTAGTCATTCAATTTGTGTAAGTTTTTTGTGGTAGTTTTCTAAACTCTGCCTGTTTCATTTTGGCCTAAGATTAACAATAAGCCAACATCTGTGAGAAAAGGAAGTA
Organism: Silurus aristotelis; assembly: GCF_946808225.1. Taxonomy (NCBI): domain Eukaryota; kingdom Metazoa; phylum Chordata; class Actinopteri; order Siluriformes; family Siluridae; genus Silurus; species Silurus aristotelis. Next base: position 10,525,912 of record NC_139582.1, read on the forward strand.
TAAAATGGCAAGTATTAAGCACTTAATGGTCAATAAATGATAGGTCAAAAAATGAAGGAACACATGCACTCCACAGATGTTCTGTGCCACTATTTGCCTGTATATTTTTGCTGTGGTCAATTGTTGTGGTAAATTTACATATCTAGTCTCCATGTATGTAAAGGTCATGATAATGTTTGAAATGTTTGATGTAAACTTCATTAAAATACAAATAAAAATATAAATATTCAAGATTCTTTAAAAAAATATCTTCTTTTATTTTGTCAATTTTTTTAATGCATCTGGTCAAGGCACATAAATGGAAGCAGGATTAACAGATTTTAGTATTTAATTTCATGACTAATAAGGCCATTTCACGCTTAATATTTTGTCATTTTGTTCTGGGGTCATTTCCCTTTTCCAGAAGTATACACTCTAGATATGTGTACAGTCTAGATCATGTTTTCTTTAAAGCTAATTCCATATTTGTAATGTAAACAGGGGCTAATCGTTAGATTAGATGCTAACCTTAAATTGGTCATTGCAATTTTGTTTTATTTTATTCAAATTGTATTTATACTATTTTCAATACGCTTAGTCAACCAAGCTTTTTCAAACTAATGCTCCTTCTAAGCTGTCAAATGTATTATCTTTAACACTACACAGGTGTATTGTTACTGCCACAATCCTTTTCAGGGACGGAAGTGCACACTTCAGCGATTCCCTAGCGAGGGAATCGGAGCCTTTTTTGGTGAGACTGAGGATCTAGTCTCGAAAATCACACCCTACACCCTTCCTCAATAACCTACTTACCCCATAATCATGCTTCCACGAGGGGGATGAAGGGCCTAGTTTCAAACCCCATGTACACGCAAGAACTTCAGAACGATTTCATCCGTCGCAGTGAGCGTTTTACAGCGGTTACTCATATGAGATTACTGTTGCAAACATTTTCCTTCACATTACTTCATCCACATCAAAGCATCAGGCTGCTGAAGCTGCAGCAGATTTGCTACAGCCTACAGCATGAGTACACTGCACTCACACACACACACACACACACACACTACCCTATCATCTCTTACCATTTCTCACACGACCTTCAAGTTCAGTTTATTGCCATGATCGTCAGGTACAACAGATTACAGATATATAAAGCAGAATTTCACGCTCCTTTTAAGTTCATGCTCTTCAGCAACTTCGAGCCACAGTCTAGTCTGAGTACAAGATCAAAGAGTTTGAACTGGTGACCTACAAAATCTAACATGAAAAAGAACAAAATCCAGATTATTATTGTCCCTGTTTACTCATTTTTCACCCTGTCTAATGGATTTTATCTCCAGTTAAGATGTCTTCACGATCTACAAATCTTGTCTTTTCTCACACATTGTGAAAACTATACTTTGGTCATGTGTTTTTGAATTTAGTGCCCTTATGACTAAAGACAACAAACATCAAAGTTCTGGGAGTGTATGAAATATTCGATTAAAATATCATAGCAAATTTAGGAATTTTACATCATACCCTGAATAGCATTCCATGAAGGTCCCCTGGTGGTCTAGTGGTTAAGATGCAGCGCTCCCACCGCTGCGACCCGGGTTCGATTCCCGGTCAGGGAACCATCCCCAGCCACTCTTAGTGCCGGTCCCAAGCCCGGATAAATTGGGGAGGGTTGCGTTAGGAAGGGCATCCAGCGTAAAACATGTGCCAAATCAAACGTGCGGAGGATCCGCTGTGGCGACCCCTAACGGGAGAAGCCGAAAAGAAACTTTTACCCTGAATAGCATTCCATATTTTTTTTTAACATTGGACAATATTATTTTTCTCATTTAAAAACAACATCCTCAGCAAAGTTGGTGGGGGTGGGACACTTAAAATTCTGCCATCATTTGATTGGACAAAACTAATCCATATTGGTGATGTGGCAAGAAGCTGTACATTTTCAATGCATATATACTATATGGACAAAGGTTTGTGGACACTTAACTATAGACTTCTATGTGCTTTCTGAACACCCTATTCCACATTTAGTTCCCATTTGCTGTTATAATAACCTAATGTTTCACTAGATTTTAAAGTGTAGTTGATGAGTTTGTGCTCATGCAGCCACAAGGGCATTAGTGAGGGTGAGAAGGCCTGGGTTGCAGTTGGCATTCTGATTCATCACAAAGGTGTTTAATAGGGTTGAAGTCAGAACTCTATAGTAGGCCACTACTATCTGATCTTACCACAAGATCTTCAACTCCAACCCATGTAAACCATATCTTAATGTGTAGGGGCTTTATCATGCCAAATAATTTTGGGTCTCCTAGTTTAAGTGAATGGAAAATGTAATGCTACTGCATCCCATACAATTGTTTGCCTCTAACATTGTAATAACAGTTTGTTAAAGAACCACATATGGCTGGAAAAGTCAGTTGTCAGCTTTTGTCCATACAAGTATATCTTCTAAATAAGAATTCTGTCATTGATTTGAGCACACTAGCTTACAGATAACCTTAAGGCTAGAATATTCATACTAAAAGCCTGAAAACCTTGTGGCCCATGGGAATTTAAAAGACTAGAAAAACCTAACTTGAGCTTCGTCTGGATCAATTACACTCCAAAGACACTTGTCAACTGATGGCGTCGTGAGACTTCCTAATCACATGTATAAACAAGAAGAATCATTGAGAATCAGATGAAGAGACAGGTGTTTATAATAATAGCAGCAGAAAGCTTCAGTGATGATAAATGCATTCTCATAACAGAATTATCCAGAACACAGAAATGAAGACGCTAGATTGAAAAAAGGAAGTGGTCAGGATGACACATGGGCAATGAATTCAGAGAACGACAACATTGATCTGAGTCCAGAACAGAACTAGGAAGCTCATCTTCAAAGCGGAGAACTCTGTTGAGCTAAAAGTAGAGCCGGATATTCATATCTAACTTGGCACGTTTCCCCAACCATGCTGTACATGCCACCAATTAATGAACGACACGTTGCTAAATCCAGAACGAATCGTATACATCCCTGTGTGTAACTATAGACAAACTTGAACTTATGCAAGGCAAAAATGGGAAGGAACTTCCCTATGATTTGTGCACTGTAATTCGTCCATAAATTAGGTGTGTGCTTTTGTAGGAAACTACCGTAATCACCAGTATGACAATGTGATGAAATGAAATTACAAAATAAATGATCTTTTAATGTTCTCAGAGCCAACAATTAAGAATAACATCATACATTTTTATCTATTTATGTTTGCATTCAAACACATGCCACATTCACAAAACAGGTTCCTATTATTACTTATATTAAAGCAGCTATAAAGAAAAATTATTTTACAAAGTTAAACATAGTTAAAGCCAATAATTAAAAGCTCTTACACTGTACTCCTATCTCGTTAGAAACTAATTAGAAAAGTTCACTGTAACACATAGTGATTATACCTCTTTTTGGTTGTTCCATAGACAGATTTTACAAGACCCTGTGAGTAAAGTGTTACTATAAAAAAAAACTTTATTCCAATTATATTCTGAGCATCTTATATCACACCCTCGTTGCAAGCATTTCACTCAACATTACCTCATACACATCAAAGTGTCCAAAGTCTCTCTCTCTCTCTCTCTCTCTCTCTCTCTCTCTCTCTCTCTCTCTCTCTCTCTCTCTCTTTCTCTCGCTGTCCTTGTTTGTAATCTTGTGAACTTTTATCCCGGCAGTGTAATGATTTTATGGCCCACTGAGACCTTATTGTCTCTTTCACAACACACATCCATTTGCTCCCTTTAATATATAACTGCAAATGGTTTACCTTTATCAAATGCTGTTTATCGTGTGTGTGTTTTTGTGTGTGTGTGTGTTTGTGTGTGTGTGTGTAGGGGTAAAGGACATGAGGTAGAAAGAAATCCCCTGGCTATCTTGGACCCAGTTACACTTCCTAGAAATATTTCAGCCCAATAACATCTCACATTGTGAAAGCTGCACTTTACAATATACACATATAGTCCATTGTGTTTAATCACCAGATAAAGCCTAGAAATATACACAAAGGAATAGACACATCCCCACACCACTGCCAAGTCACAAGAACTCAGATCACTGAGACACAACTCAAATACAGTAATCCCCCGCTTTAGTGCGGTTCGAATCTCGAGCCACTGGTTTAACGCAGAATTGCATTTGCCACATAATTAATTTGTTTGGCTGATTTTCCCTGTGTCTCTCAGACAGAACGATAAACCAAAAAACTTATAGGGAATTGATTTTTTTGGAGTTTAATGTTAAAATACTGAAATTTATTAATAAAAATATAATTATTAATTATAAAATGAAGTAAAATGTTAATACAGTACAGTTCTGTATACATAAAATAGCATTTCTGGGGTGGCGTCCGTTTATCGTTATCGTTTATCGCGGGCGGGACGTAACCATCGGGATAAACAGGGAATTACTGTATATATACACACAAAAATAAATAACCAAACCTCACATACACACATATATACACATGGCAGGTCCACACCTTTAGAGGAATAGAGGGAGGCCTTTTACATCTGTAGAGTTGTGGAACAAACTAACGGAACATCTAACACCCACTAAATACACTCTCCAAAAAAATTACCTTTAAATAACACATTTAGCCTCTTACAAATTCGAAACACACATTGAAAACACACAAATTTGAAACTCATATCTTTAGCTAAAACTAAGTAAAGGAGAGGAGAGGAGAGTAGAGGAGAGGAGAGGAGAGGAGAGGAGAGGAGAGGAGAGGAGAGGAGAGGAGAGGAGAGGAGAGGAGAGAAAAGGAAAATGTAAAGGATAGAAAAAGAGAGACAACAAAACAACATAAAAGAACAGGAAATGAGACAAGAGAAAAAAAGGAGCAGATAATAAAGGAGAGAAACTGAGCATAGACATGAAAAAGGGAGAGGAGAGGGGACAAAATAAGACCAGTGGAAGGACAAGAGATGAAGAGATGAGGCAAGATGTGTAAGTGCTGGTGTGAACACAAGGAAAATGGGGGCTTTAGCTGTTCCTTTATGTGTGCGTGGGATTTTTTCCTTGCCACAGTCACCATGGCTGCTCATTAGGGATAAATACACATCGTTTACCTTAACTCTTAAATTCTGTAAAGCTGCTTTGAGACAACGTCCGTTGTGAAATAATATATATCTTATATATAGAAATAAACTTGAATTTGAAACTTGAATTGAAACTTGCATTGCATGTGTGCGTGTGTGCATTTCAGCTGTTGAGCACGTCTCTTACACACACACACACACACACACACACACACACACTCACACACACACACACACACACACACACACACACACACACACACTAGGCCTCTCTTATGCCAGGCACCACTCTAGACCATCCGCCCCCACACACACACGCACCCACTCCCCAATACCGCACATTCCGGATCACTATTTTTACACACATACAAACACACAGATGGATACACAAACAAAGTCATGGTCAAATAGACAAACATGGTCAATCTAACTTGAGACAAATATGAATATCAGCTCATCAGGACTTGATATATGACAAAAATCGCTCAACGTTACAGTAGGGAATAAAACATAGCAGACATGCTGGCATTGGAAACTAATTAGCGACACAGGAGTGTGATTCAGCCTTATGGAATCTTGAGTTAATGTTACCAACTCGTAGTTGATTATTTACAATTTACACAATTATCTTTATGGAACATCTTTAAAACATGCTAGAGCTAGCAAACTATGAGCTAGTTGCTAGTAGCTAGCTAATAAGACAAAAATATCTAGCTTGTCATGTTACTGAGCAGCAAAAAACGTACAATGTGCTTGTTCTTTTTACAAATGCTACATTTTAAAATGCTCTACCTCATGGAACAGGCTACTTATGCAAAGATATCCAATATATATGTATTTACCAGGTGTTCATTCACTATACATACCTGCGGTATTTTCAGTCAGACTTAGACATTGGATGTGTAAAAATACTTGCAAAGGAAGCTGGAGAAAGGTTTCAAAGTGTATGGTTCATCATAAATAAACAACTACAAAGAGAAGAAAATAACTAACAGTAATGGGACCCAAACTAATGCTTGTCCACAGAGATCACTGGATCATGCTGGTGCTAACAAGTTTCAAGTTTTATTTTCTAGACATTAAAATAAATTGTTATCGTGAAATTTTCTTGGCCAATTTTTCTTAAGAAGTTATGTAGTTAATTTACTACCACCAAAGTTTTCTAATAGCTTATAGATAGTTAGTTCTGACAAATTGTCCATGTTTCTAAGCGTCTGGAAATCCCTTAGCACTAGATAAATGGATTTTAAAAAGAGTTCTTTTTATTGAAACATTGGAAATATTTCTAGGAAAAATGTCGGCATTTCCAATGTTTTTTTAATAGGGATATGTTTCTATTGTCATTCTGCTTATACATTACTTAAAAATATTTCTTCAAAAACAAAACCTTATGGCTTTTGCTAGGGTGATTATTAGCTATAAGTTATTTCCAGTTGCCTGGAAAGTGTTTTTTTTAACAACTTAAAACCTTTTGAACAAAAAACACATTGTGAGTTTGTCTTTCTTACTTACAAAATACAATAAACCCTAACTTAAGCAAATTAATCCAATTTACCATTTAATTTCTATACATTTTCTATACATTTCTATTATTGGAGTATAAATAACAACAAAAGAATAAATATGTAATTGAGTGGTGATGACAGGGTTAAAAAGACTGTTACTATGGGTAAGTGGATGAGAGTAGGAAAGTGCCACACAGAAACACACACACACACACACACACACACACACACACACACACACACACACACAAACACACACACACACACACACACATATGTTTGTCTTTCTATCCTACTCAAGGCCTTCATTTTCTTCCCCACCATGATATAAAACACACACACACGCACACACTACTTCATAGATCTCGTCTCTCATTCATTTCCCCTCTCCCTTCTTCTCTCTTGTACCCTCCTAACCCTCACCTCTCCTCCCCTCTCTTGCCCTCTCATGAGAAACTTTTCAGAGGCCCCCAACTCCAGCCGGGTGCTACGGTCTCCTCCCTGAGGGCGTTCTCTTTCTCTTCTTTCACAAAAGAAAAACAACAGCCGGGTTCTCTCCATCTTTCTCTCTCCCTCTCCCTCTCCCTCCATCTCTCTCACACAACAGTCAGGTCCCTAGGGAGCACGGGGGAACAATCACACACTCAAACGCTCAAACACACACACACACACACACACACACACACACACACACACGCACACACACACACGCACGCACACACGCACGCACACACACACACACACACACACACACACACACACACACACACACTCCAAGCTGATGAGTAGTGAGTTACTGAGTCCGGCAAGAGGAGTGTAAAAGAAGATATTCAAAAACTTAAAAAAATGGGGTACAAATAAAGAAAAAAAAGGATGTGAGCAAAAGCAGATGATAAAAAGACAACCTTGGGAAGTAACAGACAAAAGAAAGATAAACAAAGAGAACTAAAGTGTCTTAAAGGGAATTTTCTTTTTCTGACATTCCGATTGAGACAGATAGAATGCAGAGTATGACAAAGATGGCGAAAAAAAATAATGGCAATATTTAAGCCGGACAAATATTTCTCCAGAGATGTATAATAACTCCAAACTGGCACAAGATCAGACAAAAGCCTGAAAAATCTTCCAGGTCTGAGAAATTGCCAAAGGTTTTTCTTGCAAGTATGTTGTTATAATGTCTTCGATATATCCAAAACTGGAAGCTTGCTGTCAAATGTATCAAAGAGAGTAGTGAGAGTGTCCTCAGGGGGGGACCTGAGGGTCCTGCATCTCTCTCTCTCTCTCTCTCTCTCTCTCTCTCTCTCTCTCTCTCTCTCTCTCTCTCTCTCTCTCTCTCTCACACACACACACACACACACACACACACACACACACACACACACACACACAAACACGCAAACAAACCATGAAAACCAGAGGGAGCAGCTGGAGACCTCACACACCAACACCCACTAAAGATACTGATCTTCCACCTGCCTGCCAAGCACGCACTAATCAATCACTCACACACATACGCCAATAAACGAGCAGAAAACTGCATGCTGATGAAACACATTAAAAAATACTTTGTATTTTATAGACTTATAATAAAATAAATTGCTCAGATGATGATTTATATTGGTACAATGCAAAAAGTAGGTGAAGTTATACTTCCATGCGTCTGATTATTTTGATTATTCCAAATATTAGTTCAAGTCCGTGGTCCACTAAATAAAATCTAGATCTATAATTGAAATCCCAAACAGATATTCGTTTACTACATGTGTCCACTACATAGAGTATAATGTATAGTCTAATTCTGGCATCTCAATTGTTGTTTGCTTTTAGAATAACCTGAAAAATATTCCATTTAAAGCTTTCCATATGTTCACTATGAATAAATTATTGGCACCCCTTAGTACCTGGGCCGCTTGTTATTAGTGCAGGATTAAATAATTTGTTTCATTCTCACTGGTTTTCATTTCGTCATTCCAGGAAAAATGTCATTGATTTTGTGGGTTACAGACAAAAATCTCACATAAGAAAATAATTCTCGAGTCTTGGTTATGACTTGTCAGAGATAGCCAATGACAAACTTTCTCAGTGTGTGAAATTTCTGATATAATAGATTTGTTAAAGCTAGCAATAGGAGTATAGTATAGGATTACAGAATGGCTATAAATACAGCAACAGCAAAGACAAAATGTAAATGAACCAGTTTTTCCAACTGAGGACAAAATGTCCCTCAAATTAACGTTAAGAATTTTTCTGTTTTTGCAACACAAACCTTTGTTTATAAAACACCATTTTCTGCAAGAGCCCTGATTGTGCTGATAGTGTAACAGAGCGTAGTAGCTTTTCTGAATAGCATATCTATTATTCCCACATGGACAATGAACTTCATTTTACTGAGCTTATCTCCTACAGTGTGACAATGAATAAACTCTTAAGAGTAAAACAGGTTTAATTCAAAACTATACCAATATTATTTGGTCATATCGCCCTGTTGTAGTGTGATGGCAGTGCTTTATGAGCAGGGTCAGCCTGTGAGAGGACACTTTCAGCACTCAGCCAAAGTGAGTCTCAACATCAAACAGATTCCTGACCCCCTGACTCCCTACTGTCCTTCCCATATAGTCTACATTTTACAACACCCTCTTTTCACACACACACACACACACACACACACACACACACACACACACACACACACACACACACACACACACAAACAAAACTTGTTTGGTAATGTCAGTCTAGGCAAATAGGGATAGTGAAAACCTCAGAAGAGTATTTAAGTATATACGTGACACATGTTACAATATGAAATGCAAAACAACACATTCGCAATCAAGAATTAATTTGTGACTCTAACCGCAATAAGAAAAATCACAAGTTTGCATATGTTTGGCACTTGTTTCAAAAATTCAAAGAAGTGATGCCGACGAACAAAGCAACCCCAAAACAACAAACAGCTCGAAAAGCATGAAGGCGGGAAAAGAAATGATGCGCCTTAAGCGAGCGCTGCCTCCAACTTTAACACGTAATTAAATATTAAGCTATCTTAGAAACGCTTTGTTGAACTCAAAACAAAGCGAACACTTTCAAATAAATATTTATGGTCAGACGCACTTCTTGCTCCGTTTTGTTTTTTTTCCCTCAATGCTGTGAAAAACATTAAGCTCACAGGACTTAATAATTTATGTGAAAAAAAAAAACACACTCACAAAACTCTGCTAAAACCAAACGGTTCAAACAGTCCAAGTCTTTCAGCAGGGATCCATATGCAGCATTGCCAAATCACTTCAAACCATCTGGCAAATGCGCACGTGTTCTTCAAGGCCTATCTAATGTTCTCTTAATGTTCTAGACTCCTTATTAGAACAAGTCAATGAAATCATGTAAATCTAGCGCATGGGTTCAGACTATTTCTTCCTAGTCCATTGTGCCATAAAGGATGTACAGATTTAATAAGCTTGGATACCTGAGGATTTGGATGTCTGTACTCAAATAAAGAAACAACAAATTATTAATTGTATGCTGTGGCTACAAAAAAATTATAATATTTTTAGCAAAAAATTTATCCACCTGAACTAATTCAAGACATTTTAAATGCAGTGCTGATATGTGTGTGTGTGTGTGTGTGTGTGTGTGTGTGTGTGTGTGTGTGTGTGTGTGTGTGTGTGTGTGTGCGTCTTTTGACATGCAAAAAACATGCAGCAAAGTCGACAAAAAAGAACCAAAGGGGAATAAAATGGTGTCGTGACCTGAAATCAGGTTCTGAACTGGGACACCGGACATTTTCCCAGCCATAAGTGGTTCTTCTCCAAACTATTACCACAAAGTTGGAGGCACACTATTGTATAGAATGTTTTTGGATATAGTACCATTAGTTTCCCAGCATGACGATTCCCCTGTGCACAAAGCAAGCTCAATGAAAATATAGTTTACATGGGTCGAAGATCTGGAGCGACCTACTACAGGGCTCCGACCTCAACACTAATAAACACATTTGGATTCAATTAGAACACTGACAGAACCCCAGGCCTCCTCAACCTACATCAGAATCTGACTTTAACTAACACCCTTGTAGCTGAATGAGCACAAATCTCCACAATCACACTCCAATGCCTCCAAGTATCTCATGCGTCTCGCTATGCATGTAATTTTCTTTATGTGACTGTCTTTTCTTTTCTATGTTTATCTGCATCTATCTCCAAGTGTCTTTCTTCCATGTACCTCCCAGTCTCTTTTTGTGTCTCTCTTTATGCGTCTCTGCATGCATGTGTTTCTCTCTGTGAGCGTGTGACTCTTTACAATAAAGTGTCTCTTTGTTTGCGCCTATCAATGTGTGTATCCCTCTCTACCCCCCCCTTTGTGTATGTATGTGTCTCTCGTGTTCTCATTTTTTTTGTTTCTCTCTCATTCTATTCCTGTGTCATTGTCTCTGTGTGCATCTGTATAACCAAGTCTCTCTGTTTTTCTGTAAGTTTCTCTTCATTGGTGACCCTCTCTGAAAAATGTCTCTTGATGTATATATCACTTTCTGTGTATTTTCGTGTTTCTTTCTGTTTTTTCTCTACCTTTCTCTTGGTCTCTGCAGGCTTATATAGCTCTGTGTGTATCTCTCTTCACGTCTCTCTGCAGGTCCCACTCTCTATGTGTCACTTTCTTTGTGTCTACATTTGTATCTCCTCTCTCTCTCTCTCTCTCTCTCTCTCTCTCTCTCTCTCTCTCTCTCTCTCTCTCTCCCTCTATACGTGTGCTCTTCTGTCTTACAATAGATGATCAAGAAGGTGTCTGAACTCTGATTGGCTTCAAACACCTCAGAAAATAGAAGAAAGAAAAGTTATAACTAATAAATAATTAATTAATAAACGTATAACTGATAACATTTATTCATTCAATCATTAATTTTCTCCCGCTTATCCGTAATTCGGGTCGCGGGGGCAGCAGTCTAAGCAGGCCCCCGCCTTCGACTGCTGCCCAATCCTTACAGCACCGTCCCTTACGGTCCCTCCTGCAGGTGGTGAGCCCACAGGAAGTGATAACATTTAAATTGTTAAATTTTTCATGTTTTTTACAGATGTTCTTTTTTACTATTAATTTTGTACCATTTACTATATGGTATTTTTCTCACAACTGTAGGAACATCTGTGAAATCTTGGGAGTTTCTCTTTCCCTTAATTTTGTCCTAAGGGTGTGCATAAGTCATAGACGAAAACAACACAGGATAATCTTTTACAGCATCACAATAATGATTTTAAATTTATTACAATGTCCTTCAAAATCATAGCTGTAATAAAAGCCTGACAGCCGAATGTTTATGGGATGTTCTTGGGAGCAAGCAGACTTCAAATCCATCCAATCACAAAGAATATAATAAATCTTCTGTCGCCAAAAAAAAAAAAGAATCACATCTGTATACTTCAAAAAATGATGACAATAACAAGGTACTTTTATCTGTCTACTTTGCACACATGCCTGTAGCATCAGGTTAACATTCACTCCAATGTTTTTTCCCTTCCTGTTTCCTACATATGCAAGAAGTTGATTTTCCAAAAGCCAAAGCAACTCCAGATAAGCTCTGGATGTGCCAAATGATTTTTCATACCAACAGTCACAAAGCCTTGGATTGACAGCCATAAAAATCCTGTTTTCATTTAAATTTTTCCATTGTTTATTAAATTGCAGTTGCTATATAACTTGTTAAATCATAATGGTATACCTTTAAAACAGTGTGGACACCACCAATTGGAGAGTAAAGACTTTGCTTGTTTCTAGATGAAATCCATAACAAGATAGAGATCAGAGATGCCTTTGATTCCTCTTTCACCAGATATTCATCTCCATTTTTAACAAGCTGCTTCCCATTGATATTTTGGCTAATGGTTCCTCTTGAAACAAAGTGTGAAAGATAGACCTCTACATTGTAGGTTTTATATGTAAAACCCTGCATGAAAAATAAAAAATACTATTCTGACAAATCTCTTTCATTAGATAATAAAAAAGATCTCTCTATTGGATATATAAAACACTCTTCAATCCTTTTGGGAACTGGTGTAAAAGTCGACCCTTGAAATCTGTAATAGTTTTCAAATCAAGACAAATCTAAGAATCCAAATTATGAACCATTTCTTTCACTGGCAAATAATCTCATGAGTCTAGGTTATTTTGGTAATAGTTCACCATTCCTTGAGGGCTCTTTAATTAGTTAGAGATTAATAAAGAGGTTTTATCCATTTGGATTTTTCATTAAATCTTTACTAGTTGCCTCAGTAAGACCAAGAAATCTGACTTATCTTTAGAGTAGTCCACTTTTAGGGTTCCTCAGGTTTTTTTTTATGGTTAATACTTAGATTTTTCTACAAAAAAAAAAAGATTGTGTAAGGAGGCCATCAATTATACATTTCTACATGAAATCTTAATCATTCGAAGAGCAGGACAAACCCAAGATGTATCTGTACAAATCCACCTGTATTCTGACACACTTCATTTATTACCTAATAATCTCAATTTTTATCATTTTGACATCTCTTGGGCATAGTCTTCGGTTCCTCTAGATTCCTTTAATGGGTAATGTTTAGAGATTTTTCAAGAGATTTTAAAAGGGGTCCCAAACCAATGATAAGCGAGCACCTACTATCTAGGCAGAAATAATCATAGGCTTATAAACATTCAGAGCAACATTTGTGTCTGTGTTTTTGAAACATCCACGAAAGCAAAATTACACAAAAGTCTTGGCCAAGCAAGATGCTGCCTCAAAGCTGCTCAAAAATAAAAACGCTTAGAAGAAATGCTGTTTCCTAAATTAGACAGCTCTCGAAAAATACTGACTACATAGCCAAATGGTAGAAAAGTGACATTTTTAAGTGCTGTACTACAAACATCCTGTCTGTTATCCACAAAGTGGTTTGATATATTCATTCTTAATTTAGCTGTTTCATAAACAGTCCATGCTTTCTGTCAAAAAGAGGTGGAAAAATATTTGCATCCATCTTTAAAAAAAGCTTGCAAAGTGGCCTGTTTTTTTTTTTTTTTTTTCCAACTAAACTTTTTAAGAGTGGTCTGACAGATTTCAAAGCACCCCAACACCCCTAATATCATCCCCCCCATCCCCTTTCGCTTTCTCAAAAACTCTTTTGAGACATGGCAGACCCGTGACCCAAAAAAGAGGCTTATGCTTCCTCAGAAGTGCTTCCAGAGCTTTACGTCTCTTCTCAAACAGCGACGTTCTTGTGTGTTTACCAGGATGCCAAATCACAGACAGGCTTGTGCTCCCTCCCTTCCCTTCCCCTCCTCCTTTACTCGGTTGCACAATGCACCCCTGTCACCAGCCCGTCATGCTTTCAAGCCCACCGTGATCCATCGCTTTCCATAGAGCGCTGCGTCTGTTTTGAACCTTGACACATTCTTTCCTCTGTTGCTTAAATAAACCGCTTTACCCTCGTGCTTTTGACGGGGGGAAAAAGTAAACTTCACCTTTCGTCTAAACACAGAGGCATTTTACCCAACGCCTTGGGTATGTCCAACTATTTACATGCACTACTTTTTTTTCCTCTGAGCACAAAAACAACTGCCTGTCAGGTAAACAGACTGGACCTTTGAAAAACTCTTAAACAGATGTCTCACATCCCAACATTCTCAGGAATATGGTTGAGTCCTTTCATGGCAACAATAAAAAAAAAACTTTGTGTGAAGTCCCCCCCACCGAAACTCTTCACTCTTCCTTTAAGCCAAAAAAAGAGAGATTTCCTGTCAGGTGCAAATAGACTCCGGTCTTTTGTAAAACTCCAAACTCGATGCTTTCCATCTACTTTCATGGCAGCAATGAAATGTTTTGGGTTTTTTTGAAATACACACCTTAACTTTGGTGTGAAGTTTTCGTTCCTTCCCATCATCTTTTCCTTTTACTTCACCTCATCTTTTATCTAAACACAAAGACATTTTCCTCAAGCAGAGAACACTTTGGGTACCTCCGACTCGTTTCGTTACACCCCCAGCCCCTTCTATTCAGCAAAATATGATTGCCTGTCAAGACGAAAAAACGGGTTCTGGACTTTTATAAAACTTAAATCTTGTCATTCTCATGAATATATTTACTGCAGCCAGAAACAAAAGTTTTTCCTTCTCACAACTCCTTCTATCAGTCAAAAAATAAACAAACGATTGTAACTAAAACAACATGGTTCCTGCACAGTCAGTGCTTGGACCCCTAATTATGATTTCTTGTCAGGTGCAAATACTCTGGTTCTTTGTAGTATTCTAAACTCGATGCTTCATATCAGTTTTGGTAATGCATCAAAAGTCTACTTTTCCTTGGTAATGCATCAAAAGACTACTGTTTTAAGGAATATGTCAGAACACTTCCCTCCTCTTTTCCTTTTAGGCAAAAAAAAAGCGCCTACTTGTCAGGTGCAAACAAACTCTGGACCTTTTGTAAAATCTCGTAACCAGACATTTACCCCTCCCATCATTGCTAGGAACAAACATTAAAAAAAAAAAAAGTTTCCTGGCTCTACCTCAGGCTTCAAAGAGAGCATTTGCAATTGTAGAGAGCCCGTTGGCAGGCGTTTTAAAAGCCATTCATTAGCGGGTGTGTGGATTCAAAAAACTTCTCCCATCTCAGCTCAAAATAACGGTCTTGCCTTTTGTAGTCAGGCTCGGGCCGCAAAACAAAGCATCTTTTGCTTTTTCTGTGTGTGTTCCCAGCTTGCTGCAAGATACACGCTCAGTATTGTTCTTGATTATCAAAAGCACAATGCCAAGATAATTTTCCAAGCGCAGAAACCCATTAAGGGGGGAAAACGGGGTGGTCTTTTAGTTGGCTGAGTCACAGAAAATGGCAAAGCCAAGAAACAATTAGGAATTACAAATGGAATATTTACAACACATTACTTACACTCTTAAAAATAACAGCCGCATAAAAAAAGTTATTTCTAACCAGTGCCACTCAGGACTCATTTTTAGTTTTCTAAAAACCTTTTTCAAATAAACATTTCGTATCAAACCTTTGTAGGTAAAAGTATTTGTGAGTTTTTTGAGGCATAATGGAATAAAGGAATCATCCAGAACCCAAAAATAAAGTAATACTCCAGAAAATGTTCAGCAAAACAAACACGATTTTGGAATAAGAGACTAAAAAGACTTGACTAAAAGTCTTGACTTGTGTTCAAGCGACCAATTTAACACGATAACAATCCGAACTAAGATCACTCAAATCAATCTTGCAATAAAAATTCCTTTTTTTTTTTGTGTTAAGTAGAAAACAAAACTTTTTGTGTACATTATTTACAAAAACAAAGCACTGAAAGACAAATTGGGAAGTGTCATGTCATTGTTTGAACTGAGCATCTTAACTCAATATTTCGGGATATTGCAACTTAATATCTTGTTATTTTAGAATATTATTTATGGCCAAGCATCAGATGTACATTTTTTGCACAAGAATCAATTCAACCAACACAACAGATAAGAACAAATGCTTATATAAATTATTCAAATTATATGCTAATATTCATATAATTGCCTATTAAATTAGGAGATAATTATAGATATAGAGATAAATAGAGAAAACCTCTAATTGACAGGCTATAACATTTTTATTTTGACAAGTTAATTAGTTAATTAGGTTGAAATAATAGCAAGATCCAATTTAAATAGCAACACCATATCCTTAAACAATGAACAATTTCCTTGGAAAACCAACCTGGAAATGGAAATACGATAAGATCTTATAGTAGCTAGTTTTTCATTTGAAATAGTCAACTATTATCTTGAAATAATAATGAATTTAGTTGACAGGAGTTATTACGTCAGAATAACAAGTTACGTCATAAAAACATGCTGTTAAAGTTAGAAAAACGGGGTTTGGAGGCAAAATAACGGTGCATCCAGCTGAAATAATGAGTTACAGAGCGTTCTTACTCTATACTTTTCCGCATCTTGCGGTCCAAATCTTGCACACAAAAAAGCCCCGCAATGGGAAGTGCGGTGGAGTAACGCGCACGTCGGGGATGCGCAAAACGCGCAAATGCACAATAATACACGTATATGAAAAGCAGTCCACGCATATCTATACGAGTTTATACACCACATCACAGGGCAGATATACGGGTTTCTCACCCTCGCTGGTGTCCCGCAGGTACTTTTCTGTGGACAGTCCTGTTGCTCCAAACGAGCGCTCGCGCAGTAATACTTCTGCTTCACCAGCCAGTCGTCCAGTCCTTTCCTTGCCAAGCAGGCATTCACTACAAAACTATCACCTGCCACGAACAGCAAGGAAAAAGTGCATTGAACACGAGAATGCACATAAATAAGTACAATAATATGGATAAAGTCTTAAAACTTGTGGTGCGGTTTGCGCCACGAAAAAGCGCAACGGGCACGTTATAACGCCTCAACAGCTCATAATGCGCTAATACTACATTTCCTTTCACATGCAATCAGTGAAACTCACTCACCTTCCGGGCTTTCCCTCGGTTTACAGATTGCAGCTTTAGGGAAATTTGGGAAGGGAAATGGGAAAACTGTGTTAGTAGATGCAAAATGCACAAATACAAATGCAAAAATAAAACAATCGAATAAATGCATGGGAATATTTACCATGTTTGGAATGGAGTTTACCCATTTCTCCGCATCAAACTGCAGGAACAAAACATCAGATCGGTTGTAATCCAACAAAACCCCAAAGCGTGATCCTCGGTCCACGGTGAGAGCGAAATGCGCGCGCGGTTACATCCGACGCCGAGCCCGAGCGCGAGTGGTAGCTCCGATCACCCTCACGCGCGCATTTGCCCTCCCAGGCCCGCCTCTTACTGCCCCTTTGGGTTGCCAGATTCATTCTTGTGGTTCCCTCCTCAGAATCAGAATCAGAATCAGGTTTATTGGCCAAGTGTGTGGACACACACAATGAATTTGGATCCAGCTGTTAGCGACTCTCAAAGTACAGACATAAATAAAAACTATACATTCAGCTTGGACTAAACAAGACAAAACAGACAAGACAAGACAATAAAGACAATGTGAGACAAAATAGACAATATGAGGCTCCTGATCAGAGCTTTGTCCACATTGGACAATAAGTCCCAGGGCGGAAGAAAATATCGGTTGAATACACACTGACCGGGTGTATTGATCATGTCCAATGACAATAAGTCTGTCTGTTAAATGGGCGATTAATAATATCAATTCTCATAGATCAATAATGAAAGCATGATGGTGCAGTGTGGTTAATTCTGAGTTTATAAGTTGCATTTAACATGTTTCTCCTCTGAAGATATGTTCTTCAGGTCTCCAAAATGCACAGGGAGCTGATTGACTGCAATAATTGCTGTTTTAAGAAGCTAATTATCAAATGTTTGTCACTAAAACAATGTAGCTAGCGTAATTTTCTGTTGTTTACTGTTGTTGTGCTGCATTTCAAATCCAAATTGTTTTGTGAATGGTCAAATAGAACAGAACCACTAGCCACTATTGAAGCAGAAAAATCGTGCATTTATATAGTTGCTTTATATAAACTTCATATGCTCAGACAGACCAAAAAATAAAAATGCACTTGAGTAAAGAAATGCATTTATTCCGTGTCACACTTTATACATTCTGGTTTGGGAAATTACATCATTACAACTTGTAAATGATCATTTTAAAGACACCATGAATGCAGCAAAGAATTACTAGGATAAATACAAGACAAATTTTACAACCCCATGAAGAAAGAGGCTTTTACTTGTCACATATATATTATAACACAGTGAAATTATTTCTTTGCATATCACAGCTTGTTAGGAAGCTGGGGTCAGAGCATAGGATCAGCCATGATACAGCACCCCTAGAGCAGGAAGGGTTAAGGGCCTTGCTCAAGGGCAGTTGGAAGATACTGGGACTTGAACCCCTGACCTTCCTATTAGCAACCAACCACTGAGCTACCATTTCCCCTGACATCAACGGTAGCACACCTACAAAGATGTCACCTCAGCATAATCAGGATATGTGTTGAGAATGCTGTAGAACTGAGTAAACATCTGGCAAGCATAGTTCCAGTGTGGTCCCTTGGATATTGATTGATATGAGGGTGATAGATGTGCTATAATTATAGCAATAACTTAAATCTACGAAATGCATACATATTGAAGCTAAAACTAAAATGACTACAGAGTGTACTGTACGATCAGGACCATTCAGGTGTATAACATTGGAAAAATTAGGGATTCTTATCAACCTGGCAGAATCAATGTCTCAGTTCTGAGAGTAGAGGAGGCGCTTACTCAAAGTGTTTTATTGGACCAAGGCGGTGCATGCTCGAGCCTGGAGTCTTTTGGACTTTCTGTATCTGAAAAAGAGCAGCGCTATGTTCAGTCCAAACTAAACCAGAAGCAAATTAAGACTTATTGGTAAAGATAAATAGATGAGATTTTCTGTTGAAGGCAGGTCAGGTCAGTGATCAATTAAACTTAGAAAAGTGTTGGAAAAAGTCAAATAAATTAAGCATCAAAGAAAAAAAGTCTATTTTAAGACACCTGAGATATATTTCCAATGAAATAATCCTGAAATGCCATATACTAGAATATCATATACCCTACATACCCATCTTACATTCACCCGCCCAAGCCAAGTGCACAGACACACACACACACACACACACACACACACACACACACACACACACACACACACACACACACACACACACACACACTGAGAGACTGCGACAAAGACACAAGTCTGACAAGTCAGACATGCATTAAAAGACCCAAGACCTCCTGTCACTCCAAACAGTAGATCTGATTTAATAAAAAGGAGTGACATATGAGTGTAGATTACACTGTGCACCTACTTTTTTGTTATATTGTTTATCATCATCTCCGTTTAGACAGCATAATGTATCAGCAGCAGAAGCAGTAGCAGTCTACAGATTATCTGATCGCATCTGCACATTTTATAATAGCAAGAAATAGGTCAGAACTATGGTGTCACCATAGTAATAAATTTGCACAGATAAAAACAACAATAAAGCCAACTTCAACCAATTATAACACACCCGTCATCTACAATGTTTACTACACTGATATTAAAGCCACAATAGATATTTTTTATCTCTATTTACTGTGGCTGGTGTGTGTCTATTATTTTAAAAAGAAATATGAACTAGGTCTTAAGGAAAGATGTACGTTGGAAAACTCTGGTTCAGCTTATGGTGTGGCTAAATTTTGTTTTGGGCTGGAAAAATGTCAGCTGATGTCTGTACCCACCACAGCATTTGAAATAATGTAGTATAACTGATAACTGTTCTAGAAATGTTTTGTTAAAATGTACTATACCTTCATGGCAACATCTACTACTAATTCATGCTATTGTAATACAGTAGATGCAGTAGAAAGTTAGCATTGTCTTCCTCAAATATGCAAGGCTTTTATGAGCCCATACACTGTTTCCATTACAGAAACATGACTGTTTTAAATGCAGTGCAGCCTGAAGGCCCTCGTCCCTTGTGCTAGAGACAGATTATTTGAAACTTTGAATGATATTATGTACTGCAGTTGTTGTTGTCTTTAACAGATTAGACCCTATCTTCTGAGAGACTCTGCCTCTCTAGGATACAGTATTTATACCCAATCATCTTACTGACCTGTTGACAGTTAACCTAATTAGTTACAAAATATTTCTTAACTGTTTAATTTCAATAACACTTTCTTTTTCCAGACTTTTGCTGCCCCAGGCGAACTTTATTGGGGCATGTTGCAGCCATCAAATTTAAAATGACTTTATTTTTTCTTTAGAATTGTACATTTCCTCAGTTTAAACATTTATGTTTTCTATGTTTGATTGTGAATAAAATATGGGTTTATAAGATGTGCAAATCTTTGCATTCTGATTATATGTAATTTTTGTGCAGTTTTCCAACTTTTTTGAAATTGTGGTTGTATATCTTTAAATATCTAATTTCTGAATACAATTTCTTTCATACATTTCTTACAAAGAGGATACGATTTGGTTATGCACCTACTTTTGGTCATACAACAAGCTCAAATATTGAACTATAGACCCGTATAGATGAGAGTGTATTTATACTTGCTCATATGTCATTATGTCATTATGCACAGTTTTTACAACAAGTTATTATTGTACCCCAACAGGTCCCCTGGTGGTCTAATGGTTAAGATGCAGCACTCTCACCGCTGCGACCCGGGTTCGATCCCCAGCCACTCTTAGTGCCGGTCCCAAGCCCGGATAAATTGGGGAGGGTTGCGTTAGGAAGGGCATCCAGCGTAAAATATGTGCCAAATCAAACGTGCGGAGGAAGCCGAAAGAAAGTTTTTATTATTGTACCCCAACATCACACACCAAGGCTGGGAATAGCAAGTCTGTTTCTAAGACACACGTCCTGTACTTTGATGCAGGCAGCAGAGAGATGGCTTTTCTCATAAGCTTTTTTGAGTCCTGTATAAGGGGGATGCATGAGGAAGGATTGCATGTTTAAGTGTGAAAAAGAAAAATCTAAAAGGATAAATTAGCTCTAATTATATCTGATGGATTAACAATGAGCAAGCACGAGGATAATAATGGTGCCAGGACAATGTCCACATGGTACCAATATATTGCCACTCTCACACTACCTTTCAACCCTAATCATATTAATATACTGCCCCATTCACTTTAATATAAGGCCTTGATAATACCAGTATAATGCCCCACTTATAACATAATATAGCCACACTCATACCAATATACTTCTCCAATTTTACCAATATACTCTAGTGCTCGTACCAATGTACAGCTCAGCTCATACTAACATACCAATATACCGCACCACATACCAATTAATACTGCCTTGATAAAACCAATATACTGCTCAGATGAAACCAGCATACTGCCCCGCTTTTACAAATATATTGTACTGACAGAAAACAATATATTGCCCAGATCATACCAACACACTGCTCCAATCTTATCTATTTACTGTCAATACACTGCCTGATCATACGAAAATATTGCGCTAACAACATCAGTATATACTAGTATATTGCAGGTACTGCTAGATACTGCACTATTCATCCCAATATATTACTAAAATCATACCAATATTCTGCTCCATTGATAAAAAATTTAATTTATTTCCCACACAAACTGCATGAGTCATAATACACCACGTAATATGATTCAATTAAAGTAAAAATGTTTCTTAAATATTGACCCAATTCCAGTGAGTACTGATCCAATCGCTACCTACTCATTAGCTAACAAATGCTACTAATATGCTATCTAAACTTTTAACATTTTGTAATCTGTGTCCAAACTCATCCATAAAAAAGTTTTTATTTACAACCAATCAAGAACCCACCTGTTAAAACTCATCATTTGTTTGAAGACCACGACTAATAGATTTCACAAGTGGAATCAGGTGCTATTCTGCTTGTTTGTAATATAAGCCAAACTGCAGATAAAATTTGCAGATAAAATTAGACACCCCTGGTTTAATGGAAGCTAAAGAACTCACAACACTTCTGTTTATTTTTTCTCTAACAATGGAAAAAAAAAGAGAGAGAGAGAGAGAGAGAGAGAGAGAGAGAGAGAGAGAGAGAGAGAGAGAGAGAGAGAGAGAGAGAGAGAGAGAGAGAGAGAGAGAGAGCAGCTGCAGAAGTGCTTGCTGGGCATGTAGTCTTACTTCCTGCAGAACAAAAGCAGGCCATGTGTGCGTGAGAGTAGACAAGGGCAGTAACAAACCAAGCCACAGTTGGTCATGATGGTGAACCTACAACATTGACCAGCATGCAATTAATAATAAATAAAACATTTAGGTGTGTACAGTTATAGGAAATGCATCAATGACAGAAAAATGTGCCAATGCCTTCTTTACTACATTCTTCTTTCTCCTCATCTCTTGAAGTTAATCAAACCAAAACAACCTCTCTTTCCTGAAGACTTTCTTGTAGTAGAAAACTGTTAATAAGTGCTAACAATTTTCCTTCCATAAACATTAAATGAAAATCACCTTACAAAAAACTGTAAATGTAACTTACATTTTCTTAATTTTCTTTTGTTAAATAATGTTTTTTAAATCTATTTAGTAATACTTTCAGGTCACATCTAATGTCTGCCATATCACTCACTGTGAATGAATTATTACTATAGAATAAACAACAAATAGATATGAATACATGAACATAATATGAAATCTAGAATATTCTATTTATTTAGTAAGTAATTTTACTCCATAAAATATGGTTTATAAAACATTGAAAAAAAAAAGATAATTAGAAGTCATGAATCACTTTCAAATTAGAACTTTTTTTAAACTGGCTAATTCCTTGTTTCCGAGCTAGAAGTGCAAAATGAGAGGAAAACTTTCACCTAAGAATTCTGTTTCATGTCCTAAGAAGCCAGACACACGCAGCTACTAGCATTCAGGCCCCAAGTCTGTTAAACATGTTTACTACTCTCTTGAATGAAATTCACCACACAAACACACACACACACACACACACACACACACACACACACACACACACGCACGCACACGCACACACACACACACACACACACACACACACACACACACACACACACACACACACACATGTAAGCATTACTCTGTCAAATCTAATCTTTGTTTTATTTTGGACATGCAGTATTTGATTTGTCCGATCATTTCTTTGAAGTCTAGAACATGAAATCTGATCTGTCTAGACCACTTGGATTCACATTTGTTTCAGTAAGAAAAAACACAAGCTGTGAAGTTATGGTCTAGTGAAGTGCGAAAAAAAAAAAAGAAAAAAGGACTTCAGAAACATTTTTTTTTAAGATTTCAAAATTAAACCAAGGTAAAATGTCTATTAGAAGAAGAGACAACTACTATAAACTCAAGATGGGTTCCTTTCTGGAGGCCCTTTCCTTTGAATGCACCTGTGCCATTTCATCTGAAGAGGAACTGTAGTCGGCATTGTATTCGGACACCGATGTCATCATGTCCTGTTGTCACTCACTAACAATCAACTTTGAAATAGATCACATTTTTTTTAACACCTTAACTCTAAGAGTTAAATAGTACGTTAACTAGCATGTCAGACTAGGTTTTGGAAATAACAACAACAATTAGAATAATCATATATTGGATTTCAGTTCTTCAAAAACTGATTTTAATTGCAGAGCTGATCACAGGAAAAGTGGAATCTGCTGTCAATATGGTGAGACCCAAGACAAATTATTAAGCTTGCAAATGAAAAAAAGGGTGTACAAGGAGATATAGCTGGAAATAGTCAGTGCTGGTTTCAATTTGACAATTGAGCACACTATAAACAGATTTAATATACTTGAGAAAGAATACAGGGATAAAAAAAATCAACAACAGCAGCAGTGAACTGGTTATGCATTCACATATACAACAGACTCATGACTGGTAAGCAATTGAATTCAGTTAACCTCAGCCCAGCACTGGTAAAGAGCCAGGTCCAAAAACCAGAAAAAGAACTGTTTTAATTAAAAAAAGTAATGAGTTCAGAGTACAGCAGCTGCAAGTCCAAAAAGAACAATGGTTCAGTTTGAAAATTAAATCTGAAAAGAATCCAAATTAGTAAACACCAAACAATAAATCAGAAGATAAAAACAAACATTGACAATGCAAATGCAAGAAATAGTTCAAATGAGAAGCAGCAAAAATGGATGCAAATTGGACATTAACTTGACATGTCACTAACTCATATTTAGAAACATAATCAATGGTCAAAGGGGCAACTTGTGAATTTGTGTTAAAAGAGTTGAGCATAAAGGGTTTTCTTTGGAAGAAATGATGCTTGTTTACACATTTGACCCACAACTTGCATTAATTATACTAATCCTTGTGATAAAACACAAAACAAAATAAATGTCTGCTCAGTATGTTACCACAAACAGTGCATATTGTAGTACATTCTGTCATGAAAAGCCAAAGAAGCTTTAATAGCATGAAAATTGAATCTTTAATGTAGCTATTAAAAAGCAAATAGAAGGTTTGAGTAAAGACTAAGGGATGTCTTGCAGCACTGCTGAATTTCGGGGCTGAGAATTTCTGCGTGTTAGCTTCACCTCCTGATAGGCTGCTTTTTGAAGCGGTTGGGGATTTGCACCCCATCCAGAAAGGGGGACACAATTAGTGCAGTGAGGCACAAACAGTAGGGAGTCCCCTTTGATGTGAGGATCAAAAAAAGAAGTAAAGAAAGAAAGAGAGGAGCTGCATGTTTTTGTCAAAAATGACGCCGTTGCCAGATTCAGTAATGCAGAGTGTTGTTTATGATGTTTATTAATTACCAATTGTATATCAAAACACACTCGGGTTTGAGGCTGGGGAGGGGAGGGGTAAGAATAAAGATGCTAATGAAAGAGGAACGAGTGATGCGTAAATTTCGAATAAAACAGGACAGTAAGTAAGACAAGGACAACAGGAGAGTTGAAAAATGGATGCAAAGTTTATCAAAAATAGAATTCTTGATTCTGATTGGCCAGAACATGCTTACAAATCTTAATTTTATATATATATATATATATATATATATATATATATATATATATATATATATATATATATATATATATATATATATACCCAAATGAAGGAAGGACGGAAGGAACAATATGTTGTTGAAGAAGGTTCTGATAAACATTTGCATTCACTCTGCCATGTAGCTGTATAAGAGGCCCAACTCCTGCTGCTCCACTTTTCACCTACTTTTTTACACACTTTGGGTTCAGTTTTTCTCCAGTTTGTCGCCAAACATAATGTTTCCCATCGGACCCAAATAAATTAAACTTGCTTTCATCACTGAAGTGAACTTTGGACCAGTTCTCCTATGTCCACACAACATGCTCCTCAGCAAAGCTTAGTCTAGCCTTTTGATTCTTTCTGCTAATGAGAGGTTTGGTCACTGCAGAGTGGGCTTTCAGTCTAAATGCTCTTAAACGTCGAGGCACTGTATGACGAGACAGATCCTTACCCTGTTCAGCGCTGAACTGGTGAGCAATTCCAGCTGCAGTGTGGAAACGATTGCCCATTGAGATCCTCCGCAGTATCCTGTCCTCTTTTGTATTTGTCTTCTGTGGACGACCAGCCTTCTTGGCGGACTTGAATGAGTTTGTGATGTTGTAAAGATTCAATTTTCTTGAAATTACAGATTTGGAACGACCAACTTGTCTTGCTATGGCTGATAGGGTCATCCCTTTGGCCTTCATCTGGACAACCTGCTGCCGGAGGCTTTCAGACACTTTAGAACGGCCCACCATCTTGCAGAGTCAGTGAAACTGGAAGGTAGGCTGCCAGTTAAATATATAAATATAGTTAAATAGTTAAATAATTATATATATATATATATCATCATCAAAACTAAACAAAACATCTCAATTGTCTATTACTTAACTACAAAGCCCCAAATGGTTTGGTTACTCTGTATCTATCCAGTCTTCTAAAAAGCTACAATCTGTCATGCTCTTTGAGATCTCATAACTCTGGACTTCTGGGAGTTCCTAGAAAAGTCCACTAAAGGTGGTAGAGAATTCTCTAGGAAAAGTCTCTCTCCCAGTTTAAGCACAGATTAAAGATATAGCTTTTTAGCATTACCTACACATAACACCCATCACCTATCATAACCTTGTGCTCCAGTACATCTGATCAATTGCACATCATCAAATTGTGCTTGTTAATATTATGAAGAGCAGCTATGCTATTTCCTCTTCACTGCTTCTCTTTCTCTACCCACCTCGAGGCATCCTGAGGTTGTTTCCCACCTTATTAAATATTATGGGCCTTCAAAGAGTAGATGGCGACCCCACAAACATCCTGAATCATCTAGAGATGTAACAGTGCATTTGGATCCCACTTCATGTAGAGTTTGGACATTGGACTTATTTGAATGCTTAAAGGCTCTGGCATGGAGGAGTAGGTGCTGGATCTATTGTTAGGGTTCGGGCTCTGGATCTTTTATTGATATGGATCTCAGATGTTAAGCTATTCTGCTCAGTATTTCCTGGTTCCACAACGTCAACTGTATAAGACTATAGAAAGGGAATTACTCATAATCAGACACACACTCCGGTGCTCACAGTAGTCCTTACTCTCTGTATTTTTAAAGATTTATAATCACACTCTTAATATCACCCAATTAGGAACAGGTTCCTCTTTTGAGTCTGGTTCCTCTTAAGGTTTCTTCCTCATACCATCTAGGGGAGTTTTTTCTTGCCAGGCTCCAGGCTGCTCATCAGATATTAACATAATGCCTTTATATAACACATAAAAACACGTAATGCCATTATTGTTCTATAATTCTTACATTCTGTAAACTGCTTTGAGACAATGTTCATTGTGAAAAGCGCTATAGAAATAACTTGAAATTAAACTTGAACATGTATGTAAGGCAGTGGCGGGCAGTGCATTTGGTACCTGGGCCTTCAGTGGGGACTTACCCAACTTAATCCACCTCTTAATGCCACCACTATCATGTCGCCATTAATACAATACAAAAACGAATTAACAACGCATGGCATTACAGAGAGAGAGGCATTTTGCATATGGAGGGTGAATACCATTTTACTAAAGCAAGCACCAAACCTTTACACTACAACCGCAACTGTGCCACCTACATCATCTGAAGCAGTTCAGAATCAATATTTTTCTAATAACATGACAAAAACTTGAAAAACTTTAATAAAATACAATCTATTCACCAGAGATGCAGACTCATAAGTTGCACCGCTCCTCAGAGGCTATAAACCAGTGGTACTGCTCGTATTCACTGGTCTGGAAGTGGAAAACAAACCCTTTCCAAGGCTGAGACACACTAGTTAGCTTCGGGGTTGGCCGACCTCCTCACGATTTCTAGCTTTTCTTAAAGTATGTCCAATTTCTCTTCCTCCATAGGCATAAAAAAGTCTAACTCAACTGTATTAATGTGTGCAGAGCAACATACATGTTTTGCCACTCGAACTTGACTGTAATAGTTTCCCTCGGACCAACCAATCAGAGGACAGAAAAATGCTGACGCTATTCTGGGCCAGCTAGCTGTCCTGTGAGGCGAATATGAAATCTAATTGGTTAAAGAAACAAAGCTATTTATTAAGGAGACTATGGTATAAGGGCCAGCAGAACAGACATTGAAGGCCTGGGGCAGATTAGATTGACATGGCAGACCATAGAGGCTGAAATTGGACAAATCTGATTGGACAAAAAATCTGACATCCACATACACGTACTGGAAGCAGTGCAGCCAAGAGAAACGCTATGAAATGAATAGAATAAACTGTTGGGAATAAATTAATAACATTTCTTGGAACAAATATTAAAATGTAGGTTGTAAATGTAGGTCAGTGCTTCTGATAGGGTTTAGGCCAGCAGAGATGGTTTTGCGGGCCCTGACCGCCCGACAATGATGTAAGGTATATATAGATACACATACATATATGGGAAATAGTGTTAACTGCTAATGTCATAAAAGGAGCACATTATTCATGCATGTTGATAGATGATTTTTTATTCATTGTTAATAAAAAAAAAAACATTTAGTCTAGATAAACTTGGTTAGTGGAGAAGAGGAACTTCATGTGTTGATGGAGGAACCATGTATGAGAAAGCAAGGAGAAAGAAAGATTCAAAGAGCAGGAAGTAAATGAATAAGTGGAAGTGAATAGGGAAAAGGGACAAAGGG
>NC_139582.1:10556606-10649106 GCF_946808225.1 Silurus aristotelis
AAAGACCTTCAGGAAATAAACACATGACTGTGTCTCACGAAAACAGGCCCACAGGGTTCACATTTAGGCCATGGAGTGTTTTCTACATAACAAGTAACATAACAGGTTCACAATATATATAGAAATATGACATATGTATGTGCTGCAGTTAACTCCAGAATTATTGGCACCCTTTATGAAAATAAAGAGTAATTTAGGTAACACTTTGTTATAAGGGTTTGCAATTATCCACATGTAACTACTGATCTGTAAAAAAAAAATACTAAATTCATGCATTAATAATAAGGGCATAAGGAAGAAAAACAACAGTTTAAAAATTATTGGCACCTCTAACCTTTTAATGCCTTTATCTTAAAGAAAGAACAGAGAGAAATACAACATCCCACAGATTAGCATGGATCACAGTAAGTCTACTGTACATTCCTCATTCAATGAACATCATTATGAAACTGACATCATGTATAAAAGTTGATATTGTTATTATTATTATTATTATTATTATTAATATTGTTATATTATTACTAATATTTTAGTGCATTCATTCAGCATACTTTTCTATATAATAGTTGTCCTATATATGTAGACTATAATATATTTAATTATATAAAAATAATAAAAGTGGATAATGTGCAGTATGGCGATGCTAACCAGCCCTGTTAGAGAGCGCATTGAGATAGTAGTCTTAAAAAAAACAATCTTTGTGGAGAACATCTGGGAAAAGTATGGCTCCGCTTAAAGTGAATCACATTTCCCACTCTGTTTTGGCCATCCTTCATAGATTATGCTTTTCTGTTTTGTTTTTTATTTCTTTAATTTTTCCATCTAACTATTCCTTTTCCCTCTGCTTTATTCTGTATGATCACCACTCAAATCAACACACAGAATTAATTATTGAAAACAAAGAACCACTTTAAAAACTGCTTTTAAATAAAAACTTAAGAATTCAAATCTGCAGCTCAGGAAAACAAAGCCAAACAATATCCCAGATTCAATTGGTAAAGGCAGCACAACATCATTATGGATTCCAAATATAAATTAGGCAATTATAAAGGCATGGTTTTACCTAGCTATATATATATATATATATATATATATATATATATATATATATATATATAAACACATTTTCACTCATCCATATTCTAAGAAACAATGCTTAAATGGACTTTCATGCTTCCTATAAATTCTGTGTTGAATAATGGCAACCTCACTTGTATGAAAATTGATGTGGGGATAAATATGCTACCACAGTGCTGTTGAATTTTCAATTTTATTTGGTCAGAAGGGGTTTATCAGACTTTTTTTAAGAGCAGCTGAAACTGCTAAGATCTGCACATTGGAAATGCCACATGATCAGATTTTAAAATGTGTTTATAGATGCTATAAATAGATCATTATATATTCATCCCAGAGGGAAATTCATGCATTTTCTAAGATAGATACATAACATTAGTGATAATCTTGATGTTCCACATCAAACATTACTGAGTTATAAAAGGAATAAAAGAGTTTGACATACTGTTATTCGAAAGTAAGCCAATTAAGCATGCAAACAGTAACTCTACTTCATCACCCCACCCTGTTGTTATTCAAGGTTTTATAACAGCACACATACACATGTTTTATTCTTTACTCATTTGCTTCAGTCAGATTCTTTTTGAGGTTTTGAAGTTGATGCAGATGCCAAACTTTAAGATTTACATTAACAATAAGATTTACATTCTTTAAACAATCTTACATTCAGACCTGAAAACTTGTTCCGCTTTTAAATTTGCAAACTTTAATATAAAACACTATAATAATAAACAGTCGCAATTTCTATTGAAGTTGACCTTTATGAAGATTTATGTATTGCGTCTGTCACTCCTTATCAGCACGCCTAATCCCTTTTCTTTTATACGCGACCAAACCTCACCCTTTTCACATTAACAGCTCTTTAATTCCAGATGAGTGATCTGATGTGCTTTCTGTTCAGAATTTCATCCTATCTTTGATCTAAGGAATGCTTTTCAAAACATCGCTCATTTCCAAAAGTAAAATGGACACCATCTAGTCGAGTGGAATAATGAAGAAAAAACTTAAAAGGCTGTAAAGCATGTTTAACAGTCAAAAGAAAACCAAACAGAAGATATTTTTTTAATATTATGATTTGGACTTCATAGCTTTCCTTTGAGCCTTGTAATTAAAAAGTTTGCCTGATGTGACACAATCAATTTCTGAGGCAACATACTCCAAAATCTTTATGTCCCAGTGTAATTTCAGCTGGATACCAAGACATTACAGAGTGGAATACAGCCAGACATTGCAGGATTCATATTTTTGTTCAACAAAAAGATATCTGATGCTCCTGTACATGACTCTGATTTATTACTATGTAATAAATAGTCATAACATGTTTAAAGATAACAGGTGTATATTCAAGCTGGTTCATATGTTCTTTATTTGCTGAGTAATATTCAGCGATATTAAGAATATTAACACAGTCATACTGAATATACAAAGTGAAGCCGCATTGTTTCTGCTAAATATATAAAGATCAAAACACCTGGGGGTGTGCTCTAACAGGAAAATAACTAATGGTTAAGGTGGTGTTATTTTTGATGTTGCAATACGGTCAGTTTATTATTTTCAGCATGTCTTGTTTAAGTGTTGTATTTAACCTATACCATAGCAATTTGCTGGTAATTACATTCAAAAGTTTCTATTAGCAATTAGTCTATAGCAGCTACTATTCATTTTTTCAGCTCATCATGAATAAAAAAAGGTCCTTCATCATTAATTTTCCTATGTTGTAAAATATTATGTGTTAGCTATGACTGTCATAAACTATTAACACTGGAGACTCTTCCAGTAAATTCACCTTAAAGAAAACTTCAACATTTCAACAATTTTGCCATTGGTTACTTTGAGACCTCTGAGGTAAAATGATAGAAATAATAATAATAATAATAATAATAATAATAATAATAATAATAATAATAATAATAATAATAATAATAATAATAATAATAATAACCATGAAAAACACAGCCACAGCTTGAAAGTTCAACTTGTCAGCATGGGGTAGTCTTTACAACTGTCAGCTTTGTTGTACAAGTAAATTAGTAACATTTATAAAGTAATTTTAGATCAACATGGCCACTCATATTGTCAACAGTGTAAAGTACAGCTTCTTTTGTTTTATATGTGTTTATCGCAGTGTTGCCTTTTGAGCATTTAATATACTAATGGCACTTGGTCAAATCTGTAACAGTGACCGTACTTATCACTGTTTATAGAAGCTGCTCTGCAATATTAGAGCTACTACTACTAGCATGAATCAGCTAGATATTGTATACTGTTATTGCTGTGCTACATTTTCTGTCCCAAATGTTTCATGACTGTTTGAAGTAGAATGTTTTGCACCTGTATTGCTCTAATATGAAGAAACATGTTTTATGGGAGGCATCTTTTTCTGCAGGTCTTTAGGTGAAAAATCACCTTTTTGCCGCAAACCAGCCCTTTCAAGCAAATATAAACACAGCATAATTTGTCGTAATGACTATATAAAAGTAATTAGCTTGGTACCAAAATCCCATTAAATTTTAAATTACAAATCACAATAACAAATCAGATAATAAAAATACAAAGCTGGGAATAAGAAATGGTAAGTTTTAACAAATAATTCATTAAATAATTTGTAAAAAAAAAAAAAAAAAAAAATTAATACAATTATAAAAATAAATAAATAAATAAATAAATAAATAAATAAATAAATAAATAAATAAATAAATAAATAAAAACCTGTGAAATTGTTATCTGTGTTATCTGTCAGGAGTTAGTATCCAGCAATAAAGACAAGACAGAAGTTATATAGTGAACCTGTATGCTCTACAAAATTTATAAAGTTTGCATGTTATTACCTCACTTCAAGCATAACCCACTTCTAATCTCCTGTTTTGTAATAGTGGTAATAATTTTTTTTTATTAATAATTATAAGAGAATAATTTGTTTGCGTTTTATTTAATAACACTTATGTGAGAAATTAATGTGACTCATACCTGCAATAACACACTGTTTCATATGTTAAGTCTAAAAAAGAGATAAAAATCAAATCAGTGTTAACATTTTAAAGCAAAAATTATTTTTTTGCGCATTCAGCAAGTGATTTTCTACTGCCAAGTTAAAATGATGTATAGAAAAGCATGTGATGGTGTGTGTGTGTGTGTGTGTGTGTGTGTGTGTGTGTGTGTGTGTGTGTGTGTGTGTGTGTGTGTATATATATGTGTGTGTGTGTGTATGCATGTGTGAACGTAAATGAGAGCAGATGCGGAGGGGCCCTTGGCCTCTGCATGTTTCCACAGTGATGTCAGCTCTGGTGGGCTGAGGTTAAAGGGGAAACGCGTGGCGGCTGGGAATGTCTGATAGACAGCTCTCTCTCTCTCTCTCTCTCTCTCTCTCTCTCTCTCTCTCTCTCTCTCTCTCACTCTCTCTCTCTCTCTCTCTCTCTCTCTCTCTCTCTCTTTGCATTCTCTTTGTCAGCTTTGTCTCCTGGCTTTGTTGATTATCCCAGTGTCTGTTTGATTCATGACCTTTTTCCTTTTTTCTTCATTTAAGCTTTCTCTCTAATTGTTTTCTCTTTATATTTTTTCTCCAGTGCTTGAGAAGACCACAATCCTCAGTTAAGGTGGAAACACTTATCTCTCAGATGCTGAGAAATAACAAAAAAACACACACACTGTGCAGATGTTACACAGAAATCGTAACCGCACACCTCTCAGGAGGTCTCAAAAAACACCCCGCCCTGCCCACACACATACATACAAACACACACACACACACACACACACACACACACACACACACACACACACACACATTAGTCAAGTCAAGCTTTTATTGTCATTTTAACCATATATAGCTGACGCAGTACATAGTAAAATGTAACAACGTTCCTCCTGAACCCTGGTGCTACATACAACAACAATCACAGAAAATACAGGGCTAAGGACTAGTAAGTGTCCTCGCCACATAAAGTGCATCGTGTGAAACCTGGTGCAAACAATGCAAGACAACACAAGACAGTGCAAGACAATACAGGACAGTGCAAGACAACACAAGACAAATATACAAAATAGCGCAAAATACAAAATGACAGCCTATAGCTCTAAGACAACTTACCTGATTTTTCCAGTAGGGGAGCACAATAAGGTGATTTTGCAAGTATCTCAACGTTATGAGTGTTTTCATTTCGGGAAACTAATACTTAACTATTTTTTACTGTGTAATATCTTTATATTGCAGTACATTTCAGAAAACATACTAAGATGTGATAAGCTGTCACCAGTGGTGGCAATAACGAAGTAAATGTAATTCGTCACTGTACTTAAGAAGTTTTTCATGTATCTGTACTTTGCTAAATAATTTCTATTTGGGGAAACTTTTACTTTAAATTTTTATACTTCTTACTTCTATATACCTTACTTTTATATACTGATAGACTATCTATAATAATATAGTAATAATCTAGAGTAATATATACTTATTACTTATATACTTTATATATTACTTTTTACTCAACTACATTTTTTATTTATGAGTGCATAAAAACTTAACTGGTCAAGCCAGTGGCAAGCCATCAGTCAGGGTAGAGACTCCTGACTCTAACTTGCCACAGCTTGTGATTTGCAATTAAAAATAATGTTTTGGCTCATGATGATTTGAATAGATATCAGTTTTTGACTAATTCATATAATTCTATTAATAGACTGGTGTGCTGAGAGTCTTTTCACGTAAACTGAGTTGATTAAGCAAAGTCTTGTGACGAAAATAATAATAGCCATAATAAATCATAGTACTTTTGATACTTAAGTACATTTGGAGTTTTGTACTTTTACTCAAGTAAAAGTTTCAAGAGAGCACTTTTACTTTTGCTGGAGTAAAACTTTACCTACTGTATCTCTACTTTTACTGAAGTACATGCTTTGTGTACTTCATCCACCAAGATGAAGTACACAAAGGCTGTAACAAGGCCACAATCACACAGTTCTCACACAAATGTGTGTGGAGTAATAACCACATCCTACTACTTATAAAGGTAGGCTGTGTTGGAGAATGAAACACTGAATTGCATAAATTATTTAAATATAATTTTTGTAGAGTAGAACTTTTATTGTTAAAGTTTTAGTACATTTGAATGTGAGCCCTAAATTTAAAAGTAAAATCAGGAAATTTTTACTTTTACTCAAATACAAAAAGGAACATTTCATCCACCAATTGCGGCTGCAAGTACAGTTGCATTCTGTATTTAATTTACAAATATTATTCCAGTCAGCAGTGGATTTCTCTTGACAAATTAACCAATCCAGAAGCATAGTTCAACCTCCCAAAATATGTCTATCGCAGCAAGGGTGTGGTCAATCATCATCTGTGGGTATAGAAGGGGTTGGCAAATCAGCAGGTAATGCACAATGATTTTAACCTATGGCTTGTTACAGTCACTTTACTTAGCTCTGTTTTTTGTACTTTTAGGGTTAGCTGTAATCAGAGAGAAAGCTGAGCAACAGACAACTATGCATGCACTTTATTAGCTGCACTGAAAGCTAAAAGTTGAAAATTGCAAAATAAAGAGAGAGTGGTTGTTCTGTAAACATTGTGTTAATCCCCTCGTCTTCTTTTACATCCTCCCTACAGTGGCTGAAACTCTGGACGCTCTATACCATCCTTATTGCCACTGAGCAAACCAATCAGAATTAGCAATACATGAGATTTTTGTAACAAGCTACTCTATGTTATCTAGTATGCCATATGAATCCTGCAAGTACCTAATCGTGGAGGTAAACATTTTTGCCCCTTGTGTATTTGAGCTACATAATGTAAAAATAATGGGA
The DNA here is from genome assembly GCF_946808225.1 of Silurus aristotelis. Lineage (NCBI taxonomy): Eukaryota > Metazoa > Chordata > Actinopteri > Siluriformes > Siluridae > Silurus > Silurus aristotelis. The sequence continues at coordinate 10,563,477 of NC_139582.1, forward strand.
ACTAAGCACCTTGTTGGTTAACTATCTATGATTCTTTTCATTTGGCTGCGTCGATTAGGGGTCTCCAGAGCAGATCATCCTTCTCCATATCATTATGATTCCACTTACTTCGATGAATGATGTTTTTTATTACTTAAAATATTGACAGGTATGTAGATTTAACAAGTAAATATGTCTGCATGTAGGTTGATCTAAAGCTTGTGTATGCAGTGTAATAGGTGCTATTTCGCTTATTGGAAATGCTGTAGACAGTTTGGAAATGAAGACATCCTCCTGAGTTCCTGAAAAAAAATAATGAATTCTCTTTCCTCGGTCATATGTTGCTAATAAAGAGTTATAATCTTTGGCTAAAACACCTGTCATACCTATTTAATCTATATAATCAGATCAAATCAATTCGATTCTGTGCAGAAGTAGGTGCAACTTTAAATGCAGCATAAATATAGACAAATATTTTCAATATAAGAATAAGATTACATGAGACTCATTTCTTGGTTAATAAGATTAATAAAATATTTCCCATTAAAAAATCTCTGTCTCTGTCTCTGCCTTTCTATCTAGTTTCTATGACTGCTTCAGCTCTTATTACTTAACATGTAAATGTTCCTCATTAGCTCGTTTTTATTGTTTTTGCTTAATAATCAACACACTCAAACACACACACACATGGGCACACAGAGCTCGTCACGGCGCTGCCCTGAGCCATTTCGGCGTGCTTGAGACATTTGCATGAAAGGATGTGGGAACTTGGTGCCAAAATAAACATCAATTATAGCTGTCATGCAGCACCCAAAACAGCTGCGGCTTTGAACAGCGCCGCAGTCAGCTTCAAAAAGGAGGCTCTTTAAAGCTGAGCTTCACACAGAGCAAAGGCCAGGCTGTTCTGCTTATAGACCATTCTGGCTGCACAGCACAGCAGCACCATTGCAGAAATGTGGAATATTCCATAAAACTCATGACCACAGAATAAGACTTGTGTTGTCTTGTGGTATATTGTGAATATCTGTCCGTGTGTATGAGGTACAAGTGAGAAAAACGTTGTGTAACGTCTTTTTCTGTAATCGTGGTATGAGTTTGTGGTGTTGCACAGTTGTAAAAAAAAGGGGCGGTGTTACAATTGATGATGCACCACCCAGGCATACCATTTACCATTTCAGACAAAACATACAACAGATTGTTGTGTTGTTTGTTGGTTGCAAATCACGCTATTAATTTTTATTTGACAGTGGATTCAAAATAATCAGTTACAAAATCTATACTTTGAGATGCAGCGAATAATAGATCCTTGTTTGCACTAGAACTAGAGACTAGTACTTTAACTTGTCTAGTGTCTTCTTTAGTGTCAATGATGAATTGTAGTTAATATATCCTGTGTAAATGAATGTTCTGTGTTTGCTGTACGATTCATACACATCACTATTGTTCAAAAATGTATTTGTTTTATCTGCATGTTACATGCTAAAATGCTTCTAACTAGTTTTGTTTGCAGATATCAGCATTAGAAAAAGTACACAAAGCATGCACTTGAATTAAAGTAGACATACACTAGGTAAAATATTACTCTAGTAAAAGTGCTCCCTTTAAACTTTCATTTAAGTAAAAGAACAAAAGTATTTGCCTTTAATTGTACTTAAGTATCCAAATTACTATGATTTATTATGGCTATATTGTTCTTATTAGAATTTTTTCTGTGAAAAGACTCAAATGTTACTCTAAGCACACCAATATATTAATAGAATTATATTAATTAGTTAAACACTGATTGATAGCTACAGTATTAAAATGATCATTAACTTTTCAACTAAAAAAAGATTATGCAAATAAAACCACGAGTGCTGTGGCAAGTTCGAGTCAAGAGTTTCTTCCATCATTTATATATCTCTAACTGTTTTGCCTGCTGTTAAACTGATGTGAACTGAATATTGGTGCTAAATAGATACCACCAAGTGGTAAAAAAACAGAGCATATGCTCTACCCTGATTGGTGGCTTGCTGCGTGATTGACCAGTTGAGGTTTCATCCACTTATAAACAAAAAGGAACAACTGGTTTCCCAAAACATAAAAGTATAAACATTTGACTGATGTAATAAAGTTAAATAAAAAGACTTCCTAAATGGAAATACTTCAAGGTCAATGAGGTTCAGATTAAGGGATATGGTAATGATTAAACCTCATCCATTAATTTTGCAAAAGTGCATGTTAGAGAATTCAACCATGTTGCCTTCATTTGGTTAGTTTTAAAAAGTCCTACTGTAACAAACATGGACTGTCAACCCTGGTATTGTGTTTGAGTAATGAATTTATGAATAACATTTATTTCAGGTCTGCAGATATTTTTGAAAGCAATATTGATTGAAGATGAATTCATAGAATTCTGTACAAAATTTATTTTAAAAACTGATTCATGTGGCAAAGCGCCAAAACAAAGTCACTGAATCTAGGTGAGAAGAACATAAAGAGGTAAGAAGAAAAAAATGGAGCCTTTATCACAGTGACGAGTTCTAATCTTGTCTGTTTAACAGTTACCTTTTGAGTTGCATAGTGTGACACAGGTCTGAATAGTCCAAGTAAATCTGGATGTGAAATCAATAGTGAGTTATAATAACAGCTCTAAAAATAAACAGTGAAAGTAAACTGGGAGTGGTAGCTCAGTGGTTAAGGTGCTGGGTTACTGATCAGAAGTTCGGTGGTTCAAGCCCCGGTATTCCCAAGCTGCTACTCTTGGGCCCTTGAGCAAGGCCCTTAACCCTCTGTGCCCAAGACGCCGTATCATGACCGACTCTGTGCTCTGACCCCAGCTTCTGAGCAAGCTGGGATATGCGGGGAATGAATTTCACTGTGCTGTAATGTATATGTGACAAATAAAGGCTATTCCATTCCAAATAAACACTGGAGATGTGTAATGTAGCCCAAAGCAGTCACTAGACTAAAGTTACATTAAAATTACTATTTCTTTTTTTTTTTTTATAAGATGATTTCAGTGTTTTATGCCTCTTATAACAGTTTGCAGTTTGACATCCAATTTAGTATTTTAATGTATTACTTAAAGTCTATTTATTTATACATTTTTGTTACATTTACTGTTTATTCTCACTTATTATAGCAGCCTTCAATGTTCCCTCATCACACTTTTAATTTTCTCCCTTTTAGTTAATCATTCAAAAAGGAATCACAACTTGTCATGTCACGTTATTTTAAGGCATAAAGTCATATGTCCTTAAGAAGCACTGAGACTGCAGACCTCTTCAATAAACGTGGGGAAAAAAACGATCACCTTATCAAACGATTTCTTCATCTTTTCAATGTATTGTTAGTTCTTGTGAATGAGCTGCAGTATATCAGGGCATTTATATCAAGTTTGAAATGATATGAAATCTATCAACATCTTCTGACCAAGCAGAATCGAAAATTCTTCAGTGCTGTTAAAGTATAATCTTCTCTTAATTAATTGCCATCTGCAGCCACTTACTGTTTCAAAGATGTGACTAAAATAAAATTATCTTTAATAATTTTAAGTAACATCCTTAACATAACCATTGTTTATTAATTGGTAAAACAGCTGTTTAGGCTGAGATACAAAGTAAAAAAAAACAGAGCTCGGTTCCCAGAGAGCGGGTGAAAGAAAGAATGAATAATGCTACCATTCGTGGGAAGGGGAGGAGAGTGAGAAAAGTTCAGGCTTTTAAGTTCCTCGCAAACATGTAAGAACTCTGCAGAGAATTCCTAGACCTCCTCTGGGTCACATTTGCACATTACTGTGTAATGATTTGGCTTTGCCATGCTTTGTTCCGTAGCTTTAATGTAATTAATTGAGTCCTAACACGACATGTGTGACAATTACACCATTTCTGTTGAGAACTGAATGCGGCGTATCAGCATCAGCATAATGCATCAGCGGTGCATTAATAGTCACAACCTTCATCTTAACAAAAAGCAGAACTTAAGATGGTTTCTCCTCATTAGCAAGAAATATGCCACATTTATTCATCCTTTCCTTTTTAACATTTTCACTCTGAACGACAACAAAAACAAGCAAAAAGGAGGATTATAAAGGAGCGCTTTCTTTCGCTCAAGTGGTCCACTGGTGGAAGAAACTCCAAAGACATTTGTTTTAGGGCTTAAACGAAGTGTCCATTCAATATTATTCTTTATTTTAGCAAGGAGGGAAAAGGACTGGAAACTTTAAAGCCTGTTTTTATGCTAATGCCAGGGCTTAATTGGCATTAGAGAAAAAAAAATTGCTGTGGCATGCTGAGGAGCTGCAAGATTAGCCGGGAGAGAAAGACGGAGATAAAGCCTTCAAAAGGCCCATTTCAGTGGAATTATAGCTTTCCTTTGAACATCTTCCAAGATTTAAATACATTAAAAGCCTGTTGGCATACATGTAAATTAACCAGCGCAGAAGCGTTCCCGCAGATTCCCAGTGAAAAAAAAACGTAGAGGGTGGAAGGACAAATGAGATGGCATCATCTCACTGAAAAAGCACAGGCAACGATCCCGCAATTGCATGGAAGCCACCTACACTCATTCTCACTCTTGTCTCTTCCCTGTTTCTGTCAATTGCACTTTCTCTCTCTTTCTCTTCCTCTCTCATGCCGTAAGTCTCAGGGCCAAGTGGCTTAGCAGATGAAAAGGTACAGCGCAATGAGCTGCTTCCATAGAAACAGATCCATCTATGCTTAGAGCTCAGCAACGGGGAGTATCACTCACACACACACACACACACACACACACACACACACACACACACACACACAAAAAAAACTAATGTCACACACACACACAGTGGCATGGTAAAGGGTATCTCTGTCTCTCTCTTTCACACACACACACACACACACACACACACACACACACACACACACACACACACACACACACAGAACACAAGCACAGTCATTGAGGCTATCATTGACACACACACAAAAGCCCATTTAACACCACTTAGAGAAAAGAGCTGAGGGATCCCATCATTCTTGACCTCTTCAGCAGATCCAGCTGTGAGGGGTTAGAACACACACAGATACACACAGACACACACAGACACACCTACACACACCCACACACCTTTTTGCACCAACACTTTTATTGGTTATCATGGCTTGCTGCATTATCTTGCTAGTTCATCCTTAACTGGATGAGACCATTAGAGACTTAAATAGCAAAAAAAACATGGTCACAACCTAAAACTTAGCCAAGATGTGCTTTGTTGGAAGATTCACATTTAGCATAATTAATATGTGATCAGTGAATCTTGAATAATATTTGTTTTAATGGCATTAATTTTTTTTTTCTCAGTTTATAAGACTCCTCTGACTGACTGAAGTATCTTAAGAAAAAAGATGCAGCTTTATTTTAGATTGTTGTGGCTTTCAAACACACACAATGAATAATTGTACTAAATAAAGTAGCTGCTAGCTATTAGTGCTACCCTGCTAGCATGATTATGACACAATATTTCATAGTATATATATATTGGAAACTACATTTATAAAATTATGAAAGAGATTTTCCACAGGAAGTTCATAATGAAAACTGAGAGAAAAAGAGCTGAGAAAGGTCGACTAGTGATATATAGATGTGGCAAGGATCATACATAACTGAAATGATCTTTGCCCTCTTTAAACACAGATTTCTTTTTGGCTGCCCATGCAAATGCAGAATAGCACTTCAGGCCATGACCGAGGGACAGGGAGTTAGGGGGGTTTTGCATGCACGTGCACACATACACTCACACACACACACACACACACACACACACACACACACACACACACACACACACACACACACACACACACACACACACTTTAAAAAACAACAACTCATAAATAATTGAAATTTTTTAATTATTGGTTAATTAGGTCAAATACACATTGGAATCAATCAGCCAGGTGTATTTTTTTATTTTTTTTTATTTAATAATTTCTGACAACATTGTCAGCAGTGGACAGGACCAGTATGTGCACCAGTCTATAGCTATGCAGCAAGGCGATGCACTGTGTGTTCGGAAACTTTTCTGCCAGAAAAGCCATTAACCTTTTCAGCAATTTCTGTTTAAGTGGCTCATTTGTGACATCAAATTAGACGGACTTTAATCCAAATTGTCCTTCCTTTAAAATTATTTTTCTAGGTACTAACCATTTGGGAGCATACCATATTTTGGAGATGTTATGAATCGGTTGTCTAGACGTTGTGGTGCATTGCTTAGGTGCATTGCTTTGGGTTTTTTTGTTGGTTTTTTTTGTTGTTTTGTTTATTATGGTAAAAGATTAACAAAAGAAAAAAAGCTTGTACTCCCTGAGTACCTGTACAATCTACAGACTCTCCAGTGTGAGAGTACTTAGAAAAATACTTCTAATTTCTTACTGTGACATTTTGACACAACCCATGACTGGTGACCTCAGTAAGCAGAGTTAAAGCTCATAAGTATTTCATTTTAAATCTGCCTGCATTCCTTTCATTTACTCTGCACAGTCACACATAGATGTTCATTTCAGCAGGATAACAACAACCAGGTCATTACATGACAGACCAGTGGGAGAAAACATTCCTGGAGTGATTTCTGCATTACTAGTGGTGTATACACTATTAGCCTTTCACATGTAGGAACTATGTAAATACACATGACATTCTGTGTTTTTTGTTACAACCATTGTGTGAGTTTTTATTGGCTTTTATTGTGTCTTTTTTGCTAAGATATTGAACAACAGCTGGTCTAAACAGCATGAATTTGTTAATGAGACGATTATTGCATCATATGCTATTGCAGAATTAATAAACAAAATTAGCCTTGGAGTTTTAACCTCGAAGAAAAATTAATTAAATAATTAAAAAATTGTAAAAAAATAAATAAAAATGAAGGCATGTAGCCTTTCTATATACTGTGTAAGATTAAAATAAATAATATGAAAGAGAACTTAATATTAGCCTAATACTTGGTGTGAACACCCTTTACCTCGAAAACAGTACTTCTACGTACATATTTTGAAGGAACCTGGAGGTAGGTTTTTCCAAACATTTCGGAGAACCAACCGTTGATCTTCTGTGGTTGTAGGCTTCCTCAGATTCTTCTGTCTCTTCATGTTATCCCAGACAGACTTGATGATGTTGAGATCAGGACATTGTGGGGGACAAAACCATCACTTTCAAGACTCCTTGTTCATCTCTGCACTAAATATAGTTCTTAATTATTTGGTTGTATGTTTGTTATTCCTCAGCATTGAGGATGTCAATTATCCTGACTAATCCAAAGCCATTTGCAGTAATGGAGTAATTTTCATCAGCTGTATTAAGCTTCCTTGGCTAATCACTGCATCTATGATCCTTTACATAAACCATTTCTTTGTGCTTTTTCAAAATAGCATAAAAAGCACACGTTAAAACCCCAGTCTGCTTTAAAAACTTTGCCTGGGAGAAAGCTTGCTAATGCAGTAAAATTGATGATCATTAGCACCTGCATGATATAACTGGTTAATCAAACACCTGACCCTGATCCTACAAAATCCGAAAAGTAAGAATTTGAAAGCCCAGATTCTCTTCATTTACTTTCCTTTTTTTTCATTGATAAAAGTGCATTATTATAACATATTTGAAAGCATTCTCTCTTTACAATAGTAAAGTGCACAGTACTGTATATAATACATCTAGAAATCATGAATGTTGAAATGAAGCATAAAAACACAAAATAAATGGAGCTAGTTTTACTAATCTTAGATCAGATTTTATGCAATTTAGATTTTTAATTGTTGTGTCTCATTTAAAACACTTACAACTAACAATACTTATATTAAATGTAATGTTTATGTTTACGTCCTATATCAGTAAAGACAATGTGTGTGATTATTGTATAATTCATTCAATTTATCAAGATATCTACAGTCCATGATAATGCTGCCCTATAGTTTTGTGTTTTCAAGTGTTCAGTTCCTGTTTTTTAGCTCATAGTATTTGTTATTTTTGTATTTGTTGTTGCTCATATTGGCCTGTTATCCTGGTTCCTACACATATCCATGCCTTTTTTGAAACAGCACACACCATGGTTGTGTGACAGTAATAAAAAATAAATCTAAAAAAAAAAACCAAGAACTAAATAAAACTTGCCTCCACAAAGCTCATCTGGGTCTCATTTGAAACAAAAATATCATCCTGGTAACCAGAATGTCTAAATTCTCACTGTTTTTCACTGTTGAAACATTTGGTTGATGTAAAAAACAGAGTAAGCTACACACGAATGTTGTGCTGAGAGTAAGCTTTAGTTCTGAAATATGCTGCTGAGAAATATAAAATTAGTTAAAATCTAATGAGGCTGTAGAATGTCCAAGAAATAAGTGTCTGTTATGACTTACATTGTAGCAGCTAGAATCATCACAGGTTGAAGTTATGCTCACATTATTTATATAGTAATATAGTATTTTTCAATATGGGACACCTACTAATATTGCAGACACCTTTTGAGAATGTTTAATGTTTTTCTTTATTAAATAAGAGCATATGATTTTTTTTATTATTATTAGGTTCTGATTAAATGTCTCTGTGATATACAGTGCATTTGGAAAGTATTCACAGTGCTTAATATTTTTCCGTTGCTCCAGTCAAAGCTCTCTGGATCAGGTTTTCATAAAGGATGTCTCTGTAAATTGCTGCATTCCAAACATCCACACAACATGATGCTGCCACCACCATGCTGGGATGGTATTGGCAAGGTGATAAGAGGTGCTTGGTTTCCTCCACACATGACCCTGGGCATTTGGGCCAAAGAGTTTAATCTTTATTTCTGATGGTCTAAAATTCCTTCAGATGCTTTTTGGCAAACTCCAGGTGGGCTGTAATTTGCCTTTTACTGTGGAGTGGCTTCTGTCTGGCCACTTTGCCATACAGGCCTGATTGGTAGAGTGCTGCAGATATGGTTGTTCTTCTGGAAAGTTTTCCTCTCTCCACAGAGAAATGCTTGAGTTCTTCGGGTTCTTGGTCACCTTCCTGACTAAGGCCCTTCTCCCCAGATCGCTCAGTTTGGTCAGGTGGCCGGCTCTAGGCAGAGTCATGGTGGTTTCAAACTTCTTCCATTTACGTATGATGGAGGCCACTGTGCTCATTGGGACCTTTTTCTTTAACCTTCCCCTGATCTGTGCCTCAATACAATCCTGTCTCAGAGGTCCACAGACAATTCCTTGGACTTCATGGCTTAGTTTGTGCTCTGATATGCACTGCTAACTGTGGGGCCTTGTATAGACAGGTGTGTGTCTTTCCAAATCAGTGTTGTGCTCGTTACTAAAAAATAGGAACTAGTTACAGTTAATTGTTACTTCATTCAAAAAGTAACTCCGTTACTTTGTTGATTACTTCCACCAAAAAGTAATGCGTTACTGTTAAAAGTAACTTTTTAGTTACTTTTTTAAAGAACCTTCTTTAATGTTCCCATTAATCCCCTTTTATGCGTTATGGCCTATACAAACACAAAACTGACTTAAACACAAAGTAATTTTTAAGCACTATTTTATTAAAGTCAGACCAGCACAAACTGAATATATTACAAGGATTTCTATAATAAATAACAAAACAAGCTGAATAATATATTCACAATCAAAAACTAAAGTGGCTTCTGCTGTTGTGCTGAGCTCTTAAAAATGTTCCTTTCACAGCTGAAGTATGAAAACTATCAACAATGTAGAACAGGACACCGGGTTAGCCTCTAGCTACTAGCTTCTCAGGCATGAAGGTCCTGGAGGAGCTTCAACAGATTGGAGTTGCTGTTTATTGCAGTAGATACAAGCTTCGAACCAGAAAGACACATCTTACATTTGACTTAAAATTTTTTGTCTTTATACTCAACTAAAGTGAAATAATGAGCATATTTCCACTTTGAGAAACTAGTCTTGCTCTCGCCTCGACTCACCATTACTGCCGCACAGACCTGAATAAACGCCCACAGTGCGTCTTCTTTGTGTTTACAGTGGTTCATCCACCAATCCTACAATGCGACGCTGCTGTAAGCAAGTTAGGCTGTAGTCTACACTTCAGCCCAAATTTATTCATTTATAAAAGTAACGGGTAACGCACCATACAGTAACGGTAACGGAGTTACTTTATTTTTAAAAGTAACGCATTACAGTATTATTTACTGTAAAAAAGTAACGCGTTACTGCCCAACACTGTTCCAAATCATGTCCAATCAACTGAATTTACCACAGGTGGACTCCAATCAAGTTCAGTGGAAACACCTAAAGGATGATAAGTAGAAACAGGATGCACCAGAGATCAATTTTGGGTGTGTCAAGGCAAAGGTTGTAAATACTAATGTACATGTGATTCTTCCAGTTTTATATTGTTTGATAAATTTGCAATAATTTCAAACAATTCTCTTTCACATTGTCATTATGGAGTATTGTTGGTAGAATGTTGAGGAAAATAATGAATTTAATTGATTTTGGAATGAAGCTGTAACGTAACAAAATGTGGAAAATGTGAAGCGATGTGAGTACTTTCCGGATGCACTGTAATGAGTTGTTACTATAGATGCGTCGATTGGAATGAATGCATTATTATACACCACTGTCAGAGCTGTTATCAAATATGAATCAACAATTAATTATTATAAATTAATTAATAACATCACTTATTAACATTCACTTTACTGCATCAAAATACAGAAATAATACAAGCTTTGACATTATTTGAAAATGAAGTTTCATTAAACATTTGCACAGCTAATATTTTCTTTAAATACGGTATAATGAAATATAAAGTTCGTAAGGAAAACAGTAGGATGATCCGCTGTGGCGACCCCTAATGGGAGAAGCAGAAAGAAAAAGAAGAAGTAAGGAAAACAATAAATAATAAGAAAATCCATTCTGAGCATTACGTATATTATTTATCATGATAATTATTTTTAATTATATTAACAATAGACTTAACACAATTGTTATCACTGTTCTGAGGTCATGCTGTATTTGCCAAACACTTCAACTCCCTGCTGAGACCTGAAGTTCCCTCTCTCTTCACTTCCTGATCATCAGCTCTCTATTTTGCTTGCTCTCTTTCTCTCTCTGAAGCGGATTTGTTTCTTCAGACGAACATTGATGTGAAAAGCGCAGACTCTTCAAGAAGCTGAAGGACTTCATTTAAAGTTAAGACGATTTAGATCAAAAGGTTAGTGGAGATGAAGGCGAGGGGAAAAAACACATTCAAAGGAGTACTTGTGGAATGTAAAAACCATGGCGCTCATAGTGCTGAAAAGCTGGATTTTTTTTTTCTTTTTGGCTATGGCAGGACACGGATCCTTTCTTCTAAGCTTCTGGGAGATGAAGGAAAAGATTGCAGCATGTTTTTTTTTTTTTAGAAGTTTTGATTCAAACACAGATTTTGTTTACTATGGGGCAGAATTTGGCCTTATTTTTGTCTGTGAAACAGGCCTTGGAATTGAGTGATGCCTTAAGTGGAATCTGTGCAATGTTAATTTCACCAGACTTACAGTGAAAGACACAATGTGCTCCCAGAGCTCATTACACATATAGTGCAATAGTGCAATTTAAGGGGGAAATTTGCACAATGCCTGGGTTTGCTAACCTAAATGAATTAATTTTGTTTAAATGGATCTAACTTCTATAAATAATGTTAATAAATAATATTTTTAAAACACAACATTCAATTGTGAATGTCACTTTTGCATGATAATAATATGTACAGTACGGAAAATTATTCACAGCGCATCACTTTTTCGACATGTAATGTTACAGCCTTATTCCAAAATTAATTAAATTCATTATATTTCTCAAAATTCTACTGACAATACTCCAAAATGGCACTGTGAAAGAAGTTTGTTTGAAATTTTTACAAAAATTGCAAATAAAAAAAGATTGCATGTACAAAAATATTCACAGCCTTTGCTCAGTACTTTGTTGAAGCACCTTTGACACCAATTACAGCCTCAAGTCTATTTAATGTATGATGCTACTGTGTACTTAGGGTTGTTGTTCTGTTGGAAGATGAACCTTCACCTTAGTCTTAGGTCCAGAGCTCTCTGGAGCAGGTTTTCATCAAGGACGTCTTTGTACATTGCTGCATTCATCTTTCTCTCAGTCCTGACTAGTCTCACAGTTCCTACCACTAAAAAACCTCCCCACAGCATGATACTGCCACCACCATGCTTTACTGTAGGGATGGTATTGGTCAGGTGAAGAGCGATGCCTGGTTTCCTCCAGACATGACACTTGGCATTCAGGTCAAAAAGTTAAATATTTGTTTTTCATTGTCTGAGAGTCCTTCAGGTGACTTTTGGCAAACTCCAGGTGGGCTGTTATGTGCCTTTTACTGAGGAGTGGCTTCCGTCTGGCCACTGTACCATACAGGCCTGATTGGTGGAGTGCTGCCGAGATGGTTGTTCTTTTTGAAGGTTTTCCTCTCTCTACAGAGAAACCCTGGAGCTCTTTCAGAGTGACCATCGGGTTCTTAGCCACCTCCCTGACTAAGGCTCTTCTCCCCAATCGCTCAGTTTGGCCGTGCAGCCTGCTTTAGGAAGAGTCTGGTGGTTCCAAACTTCTTCTATTTACGCATGATGAAGTCCACTGTGCTCATTGGGACCTTCAATGATGCAGAGTGTCAATGGCATAGGCTGTGATTACTTATGTACATGTGATTTTTTTTTTTTTATGTATAATATATTTGCAAAGATTTCAAACAAACTTCTTTCACTGTCATTATAGGGTTTTTTATGGGTATTTTGAGGAAAATAATGAATTCAGTCTGTTTTGGAATAAGGCTGTAGCATAAAGAAATGTGGAAAAAGTGAAGAGACTCACTGGAATGCAGCTATTGAAAATGACATAAAATACACATATTATATATCAGTAAAACAGATATACAGGATGGTTCCATAATTTTTTTATGTAACCAAAAATGTTTACGGAATCAAACAAGACAAGGGAAGAATCCACGAAGAGAGGTACAGTCCATAAGCAGTCTGTAAGCAGTCTGTATATAATGTCTTGCTGGCCAACAGAAACAGTCCCGGTTTAGTTCTCACTGCAGCAAGTACTTCACAGAGCACCTCACCAGTAAAAAAGATAGAGAACAAAACACTGCCAGTATCTCCAGCTCACTTCACTCGCGCTCCGCACCTCTGCTCAGCTCTCGCCGGTTTGCCTGTTGTCACCACTATCGTTGTACCCACTCGTCGATCTGGACCTTTCATGCTGATATCTGCTGAGCCACACACTCCCTTAAGCATTCCCTCGTCTCCGCCATCAAACAGATGGTACGCACGTCCACGCCTATGCACTCCAACTCTACGAGTCCACCACACGAGACTAAAGCATCAGCAAAAAAACTTAACTTCCTGCTCTTCATGGTGCGCTCTTAAAGGGCAACTGTCTAAACTAATACATTCAGGCTCAATAAATGCATATTTCAACATAATTTACTCCTCTAACATGTAACTGACAGCTAAGTTAATTAGCCAGAAAGGAAAGGATAGATTTTTTGAAAGGATACATTTTTGATTGAAAATGCTCTCTGTCTGCACGTGTTTTCAAATCTTTTTCAAAAATTGCTACACTAAAACATCTAAATACATGTATATACATTGCATGTGTAAAAGTGTGGAGTTTGGCCTGTGACATTTTGATCATGCATTGCCTACTTTCCTATCTTTGAACTTATGCTGAAATGTAGAGGAATTGGACAGACAAAACGTTGCTGCAGGCAGGCCAAGACTACTGCAAAGGCAAGTAAAAATGTAAACTGGGAAACATTCCCCATCCTATTTGCTTTGAGTAGTATGGGCCACATGACTGCACCACACAAATAAAAATATAACATTGTTTTTGAATATCTCAATCTTCTTGTAAAAACACTGTGTTCTCAGTTCACAGTCCATGTTTTCTCATTCTACAATGAAAGCATTTTAAAATGTATCTACTGGGAGAGTGTTTGCAAATGGCACAGGTTTCTGTACTGTACAAAGGTTTAAGGCAGTTGTGAAAGAAATGCTGTAAAGTAAGACTGCGTTTAATATACAGTAATCCCCTGATTTACCGAATCTTGCAGCCTCAGTTTATCACGGAATTGCAAAAAATTTGTTTGGCTGATTTTCCCGGCCTCTCGCAGATAGCATCATAGACCAAAATACTTATAGGGGATTGTTTTTATGGAGTTTCAAATCAAATCTAATTGTATTTGTCACATACACATACATACAGTGTACAACATGCAGTGAAATGCTTTTTACAACGGTTCGGCATGAGAGAATAGAATGAGGAGAAAAATAAACCAAGAAAAAAAAATAAGGTAGATAAAGAAAAAGATGTTATTAAAGTTCAGTACTGTATACATAAAATAGCATCTTTGGGGTGGCGTCCGTTTATCACAGTTTATTTTTCACTGTGGGCGGTTTGGAACATAATCACAGCGATAAACAGGGGATTACTGTATATATACTTTTTTTTTTATCATGTTACACTATGCAAAGTAAGCAAACAGAAGAAAAATTATTTTCAATTCCTACACTTTGTACAATTTCAGTGATTTTGTAGGTTCAGGGTCAGGTGTATGATTAACTAATTATACCAAGTGCTAATGCTTACAATTTCCTATCTACGTTGAAATACAGCCATTAACTGAAACAGAAACAGCTGTGTAGGAGACTTAAACCGGGTGAGGTACAGCCAAACTCCGCTACTAAACTGAGGTTGTGGAAGACAATTTCATATCACAGGTCATACACCATGGCAAGATTGAGAACCGCCAAAAGAAACAAGCTAGTTATAATGCATCAGCAAGGTAGGCCAGAAAATACAGCAGATAGAATAATACAGCAGTAATACAGCAGATAGAATATGTGCAGTATTGCCATCAACAAAGAACTGGTGGAAACCAGTGGGACCCAGGTACACTCATTTATTGTTTGGGGAGGTCAGTTAAAAGTGCTCTTCTTGGAAGGCTTGCGGGCAAAAAACTTGCCTCCAACATGGAAACAAGGTTAAGCAACTTAAATGTACACAAAACATAGGAACTGAAGTACGGCAAAATGGACTAATCCTGAAATTTTTGGCTGTAGTAGAAGGCAAGTTGTTTGACAAAAGGCTGAAGAGCAGTACAATAATGAGTGTCTGCAGGCAACAGTGAAGCAATTTTGAGGCTGCATTTCTGCAAATGCAGTTGGAGATTTGGGATTTGGTCAGGATTAGTGATGTTCTCAATGTGTAAAAATACAGGCAGATACTTGTCCATCATGCAACACCATCATGGAGGTGTCTGTTTGGCCACAAATTTATTCTGCAGCAGGACAATGAACACAAACATATGGTCAATGTTAATCTTCAGCGTAGAAAACAACAGGGAGTGCTGGAAGATCTGATCTCAACATCATCAAGTTTGTCTGGGATTTCATGAAAAGACAGAAGGGTTTGAGGCAGCCTACCACCACAGAAGATGTTGTGGTGTGGTTAGGTCCCCTTAGATGTGCACCTAGAAAATGTATGCTGTTTGGCAGTGGTCTCACCAAATATTATACAGATTTAGATTTTTCTTCTGTTTATTTTTCTTTCAATTTTGTTGATTTAAAAACGTTTCTATTTCTTAAAGCATCCTTAATTTTTTAGCATTTTTCCACACCTGCCTTTTGCACAGTACTGTATATTGCGGTTTTTAAGTAACAGCATTATTTTAATTAAATGTAAGAAAATCTCTGGGCAAGAAAAGTTTGCAAGAGGGAAATTTTACATTCAGGTTATTGATATTATTTCAAAATGAAATACAAAAGGAAAATTTCCTCTTACAAATATTTTTAATTCTATTTAATAGCATTTACATCCAAATCTGTCAAATAATCTGTCACTTATGTGTACATCAGTAAGTAGATCTGTGTGTGTTTGTGTGTGTGTGTGTGTGTGTGTGTGTGTGTGTGTGTGTGTGTGTGTGTGTGTGTGTGTGTGTGTGTGTGTGTGTGCTATCAGAGGTGCTAAAATGCGGTATGATCAGGCAGCAGGTCCCTCAGATCTTTTTGATGCCCCACAGGAGCCAAACAGATTACAGTACAATGGCCTTTGAGCTCCCTATGACACTGACACACACACACACACACACACACACACACACACACACACACACACACACAGACACGCAAACACACACACATACACACACAAACACACACACACACACACACTCACGCACACGACGTTTCACATTTACAATTCTGCCTAGTGCCACAGACTCTATACAGATGTTTTGGACATGAGGTGAAGAATAAATACATACTACAGAAGCAGAGCTGCTTTACGTTTCTCAAGATGCTGCAGTGAATCAGATCTCCGCTACAAAATACAATAAAATGTATATATCTATACCTAATTCATTTTCAAATCATCAAAAAGTATGCAAGACAATTGTTTTCTTGCATGAACGCCTTGACGGACAACTTCAATTTAGCTAAAGGTGTCATTTATTAAAGCGTGTATAGAATTGTCATAAGTCCTCTCGGTGCATTTAGCATTTAAATCTCACTGTTGTTTTTAATTATTTCAATTTCTAAAACACCATCCATCTAATTGTGCACATCACTTACATCATTCACAAAATGTGCATATTATACTATATTGGTATAATATATATTAAAGTCCAATAAACTATTTATTTTATTTTATTTTTATATATTATTAGAGCCATAAGTGAGCACTGCTTCTGCACCAGGTAAAAATCACTTGGCATACATTTGGGAAACTCCAGTCCAGTAAACAGTTTCTCTGTGCCTAAAAGCCACTGAGTAGTGATAGTGTATCAGCAACATTAACATAATTTGAAGAATTCACTGATTACACTGAAAATTATTACTTTTGTTTGCTCAGCACCTATTGAGAAACCTGCAAAAAAGAAGAGCCTTTTCATTTTAGAGTGTTTACTTAAACATCTCTGTGTGGGGTTTTTTTTGGTAATAAAATAATGTGAAAATAATAATTCCAGGAGTGTGACTCTATTCTTTAAAACTCTTACCTTTTTTTTTTTGCATTTTTTTGCATCTGCAAATTGGCAGAGGTTCACACTTATGTTCCTGCTTGGTGCACTCACTAACTTGTACATGCATAGTTACGATACACACATCTGTGTGCTTTTACACACACACACACACACACACACACACACACACACACACACACACACACACACACACACACACACACACTCTTTGAGACAAGCCCCAGCTGCTCTCACATTGTGCCCATCTGGACAGAGAGGCTTTGCCAAAACTCGAGCGGCACAAACAATTACTGATCTGCCCCTTGATGTCATTGTTTAAATCCTGAAGCAGAAAAAAATAGGATCAGAAGAAAAGCAGAGGTTTAAGAATAAAAATGCTTCTCACCTGGATTGCTTTAAGGAATGGCCAACCAAGGTTTGAAATGAATTTACTTTCAAACAAAAGGTGTACTGTTTAGTATTTTTCTTTCCTGATCTATGTCACAGTCACACTGGCCAATCATGTAAGCTCATCGAGGTGATTGGTTAAGACTACATTAGTGAGAAAATGGGGAAAAAACAGGGTTATCACACTCACAATTCGAACAGCTATTATTTGTTATTTGTTTATATATATGCTTATTTACACATTCCAATATGGACTTCTGTTGTAATCCTATATAAATGTTTGTATGTATGTCAATTGTGCTAATCGATTAAGTATATTTTATGTAGCTTTATAAACACCACTATTACTCTTCTGCCAAGCCATTAATAACTTAATACTGGACCTGAAAATCCCAGTAATGTGAACATTGCACATCAAAAGCTGTATAGTTTTTTTTGTTTTAATTGCCTTTGTCTCTTTTCCACCCGTCCTGTTATTTGTCCACGTTTCTTTCCACAGCTGTAATTGAGGCCTAAGTCACAACAGGTGTCCTGAACACTAAGACAGAGCAGCGCTGTTTTGGGCCTTGCCCACAGGATGTCCATATATAAATAAACACACAGAGACACCACACACGCCGGCACGCAGAGGAGACAGGAAGACGAGTGAGACAAAGAATAAACCCAGAGAAAGATGAAAAGCATGGCAGTAATAACAGACAGGGAGAGAAAGGGATGGCTACTGCTGCTGAGGCTAGAGTCAGCGTGTGACTCCACCAGAGCCGCATGACTGAGCACCGAATTATATGTATACGAGTGCGTCAGTGTGGGGATGACATTTACCCAGACTCTCTGAAGTCTGGCCTCTCCTGCCTGTCGCTCTCTGCTCGCCGTGCCTGCGGGGCCTGGAGCACAATGATGTTATTTTCCTTAAAGTCACATCAAAGACAGCAGGGAGAAAAAAGTGCAACGCGACCGGGATCTTCTATAAAGTGTAAAACACTACCGTGGCATCTGCATGTCCCCAAAGTGCTGACCAGAGCCTGCAGCCTGCCATTTTAACCGTAATGCCTAA
Source organism: Silurus aristotelis (assembly GCF_946808225.1). NCBI lineage: Eukaryota > Metazoa > Chordata > Actinopteri > Siluriformes > Siluridae > Silurus > Silurus aristotelis. The sequence goes on from NC_139582.1 coordinate 10,581,889, forward strand.
TCATTATGCTACCATTGCTTTCTGTAAAAGCAAATCAGAAATGCAGTTCTCTCAGTTTATTGTAAAGTGATGCAAAGTCTTTTCAAATTCTGACTTGAGAGAGTTTGATCTTCTATGACAAAAACACAAAGGGAATTCCAGATGAAAGCATTACCGATGTAAATAGCTTCTCAGACAGATGGAGAGAGCAAGTATGAGACAGAGAGAAAGAGAGAGAGAGAGATAGAGAGAGAGAGAGAGAGAGAGAGAGAGAGAGAGAGAGAGAGAGAGAGAGAGAGAGAGAGAGAGAGAAAGAGAGAGAGTGAGAGACAGGGTGAGATAGAAGAATGTTAACCAATTAAACACTATTTGTTTGCCTGAAATGCCCTTAAAATATACTTTAAACAGAATGGAAGCTACTGAATAAAATCCATACTTTAGACATTTGACCTTGCTGTGGCCTTGACCCTAAATGGATCAATTTCAATATCTAATATATTTATTTGCTGGGTATGAACCATTTATCTACATTAAAACCCTTGTTTTTGAGCTATTACACTAACAAAAAATCAGGATAAAGGAACGTAAAGTCTACACAGAAACATAACTATTCAAACATGTCGTGCCTGAGGCATAAGATAAGTAATTTAAAAAATGATTAAATAATGAAATAAAATAAAGATATTAATACCAAACCAAATATTTTTTTTTAAAGAACGATATTAAATAGATAAATTAATAGATATTAAACCTGCTGAATACAGGCAAATCCCGTCAACAATCAGAGGTACTTTTGGAGTGAATCATCTTCATTATTATGGTCTTGGTAGCACATTTGATCTACAATAACCTATAAGACTGTAGTGGAAATCACCATTGCCCACTGAAAGACCTAGATTATCTGAGAATAAAAACCATCACATTCTTTTCAAGGCGAAACCTTTAATACATTTTTATTCATTCATTGTAAAAATGATAGCATTGGGTTTTTGGTTGTTTCTCTTGTTAGGTCAGAAACATTTTTGAGTGTCCTCAGACCTTTAATCCAAAAATTCCTCTTTTTCTTCACCTTTTATCCTTTCCTTTCTCTTTTATCTTGGTCCTTCTTTCTTGATGTATCTATCTTTCCCGCTCTTGCTTTGTGCCTGAGAATCGTGCTTGAAAGTATGCGCTACATTAAAAGTTGAATTTCAGTCCAATTTGACTTCAAAGAAAGTGGAGCTGATTACCGAGGTACTGTTCCCTCTGTTGCCGTTAGATCAGCTGAGAAAGACCTGTTAGTCATGCTTGCTTATCTGGCAATGTTATAAACGCAGGATTAACAGATCAAAGGCCTGAGCAGGGTTAGTGTTATAGAAAACGTAAGCCCTTCATAGGGGATCTTCAGTCTGTCGCTCTAACTTGCACTGAATACTGATATTAGCAAAATGCTTACAATTCATATCAGTGTTCCTTAAATGTACAACAACTAACCTGATGGTGTGCAAAACATCCAGGCTTGCACCCTTTGCTCAATCAAAATCTATCATGCTCCTCACGTGGCCTCTCTTTACTCTGTATTTAGGTTGCCAGATATTCAACACAAGGGTTAAAGATATAATAATAATAATATTTATAAAATAATATAATGTAATATAATAAATATATTTTTTTCCTTAAAGATTATTGGTGATTGTGGAATATTTTTAAAGTACTACAAGTAATGTGTAATCTAATGTGATAATTTCCAATGGAAAGATAAATAAATATTTTCAGATCATCTTTTTCACTTTTTTATAAGACAGAAACTTTTGGTTGCTGAGTTTTGGGATTAGTTTTATTTTAATAGAAGGTAATTCTCACAGAGACAGTACAACAGTCACTATTTGTAGTTTAATTCAAAGCAATGCCAAAAGATGTGCAATATACATGCAATACACATGCAATATGCATGATCCCATAACAGCACAGTAAAAGCACACTAAAATTATTTTCTTACTTTTTTCTAACTTGTTATGACGTTAAACTCCAAGTATAGTATCTGCTATAATACAGAGCCCCTGGAGCAGGGGGGATTGGGCTTTTCTCAAAAGCCTGATAGTGGTAGCATGGCAGTAATGCCATGTGCCTGTGACCTTTAGAACTGTAACCCAGAACCAAGTGTTGAGCTACCTTTAGCAAGTAACTGCTCAATTAGTACAGTACCTGCATGAAGAATGAGTATGTCTACCAACAATCAATTCTGCATTCGTTTCAAGGTCTGGCTCCAATTTTTATTTACTGCACAGATAAAGTCAAATATGATGACTTTCTATTTCACAAGAAATTACTTTAAAATCTCTCAATAGGAGTAAATGGGGTGGTGTAATGCTGCTTATACTTCATATACAGACACTGATTCACAGTGGTGTGTGTGTAGGTAATTAACAGGTCAGTGTACCCTGAATACAGTAGGCATTCAGGAGTACGGGTAAATATTTAGAGTTTCTCTGGAGTGTATGGAATGTTGTCCAACACATATACATGTATGAACATGCAGGTGCACCAAATCCCTGTAAGTGGGAAGCGGTTTTAATGAGCGGAAGTGATTGGGTTTATCTGAAAAAGGGGTGAATGGAGGGATAGAATCAGCTGCTTTTGGACTGTTGATGTAATTCAAGAAGATGCATGTCAAATTCATTCTTTCCAGTCAATCAGGACAAGTTTTAAACAGTGTGAGAGCAGGAACTGCTTTGTTTTCATTAATGTAAATGTTGCAGTTGTAGTCATTTGTTTTATGTATGTTGTTGGGTTGTATATATGTAGCGCTGAAGACTCCAGTGATGATCAAATGTAAAATACAGAAAACTTCACCATAACTTTATTTTTTTTTAAATATCAGTTTATATGTCCCTTTGAATTAGCTGTTAGTGTAGAAACAATAATATATTCAAATAGACACAGTAACGATATAATCCTGTGATCTGAATATAAAATTTATCAATAGCTTTTGACCAATCAGAGTATGAAAAATGTATCTATATTAAAAAGTCATTTTGTTATGCAACACAATAAACACGATGGAATATGCTGTCACATGAGATCAATTTATTTGCCGTTTCCTGACATTCAACCTGACTTCAGTGCAAATGTCACTGAAGGGGTGAGAAGAAGACGAACAAAGGTGGAGACCCACACATGTTTTTAATCACCTGGGGTTGTATCATGACCACATCTGTATTCCTGAACGACCAGCTTCAGATGTTAAAGCCAGCAGGAAGAGGGAACAGAGTGGCAGATGTTTCTCTCTCTCTCTCTCTCTCTCTCTCTCTCTCTCTCTCTCTCTCTCTCTCTCAATCCATGTCCTTTGTCTTTCTACAGTTTTTCACAGGAACTGGTCTTCAATATTGCCATCTGAAAGCACATGCACGCAAATATTCAATAACTTTCATTGGTCTAATGTTATGGGGTTCAGTTTTTTGGCTTGAAGATTGTGAAACCGGGAAAAAGCCGCTTCGTTGTTTAAGCCGCGGGGTTTAAAACGTGGGAAAAAAGTAGCGGCTTATAGTCCGAAAAATACGATAGCCTTTTTCTCTGGCATCATCTACATCAAAACGGCAAATTGCTTTTGATGTCAAGGTTCAGATTATGCCAAGGGATTTTAATTGATATAATGTTACAGCAAATTTTCCAGGCCTGCTTGTGCTCTCAAATCTTCATCTTAGATCTTGTCACTTTTGTTCAAAATCATATAGTGGTGGTCAAAAACAAGAAGACACAGTGCCATGACACTGTTATATGCAGGAATGTGTCAGGAATACTGCCCTGATAAAAAAAAAAGGTTGGCAAGAAAGAAATACATTTATATATATATATTTATTTTTAGTTTAAATGTATTACACACCAAGAGAGGTCCCCTGGTGGTCTAGTGGTTAAGATGCAGCGCTCCCACCGCTGCGACCCGGGTTCGATTCCCGGTCAGGGAACCATCCCCAGCCACTCTTAGTGCCGGTCCCAAGCCTGGATAAATTGGGGAGGGTTGCGTTAGGAAGGGCATCCAGCGTAAAACATGTGCCAAATCAAACGTGCGGAGGATCCGCTGTGGCGACTCCTAATGGGAGAAGCCGAAAAGAAAGTTTTTAGTTTTTACACACCAAGTGCAAGGCATAGTGCTGAAGCCCTGATTGGCAAGTCAGAAGAAAGGTTGTAGCTTTGTGGTTGAGAGCATTGGACTTTGGCTCCAAAGGGCATGAGGTCAAATCCCAGCCACACCAACCTGCCACTCCTAGGCCTGTGAGCAAGGTTCTTAACTCCATAGCAGCTCAGTTATATGAATGGGATAAATGTATGCCAAATTTAAATGTTATGTCATCATTTTGATTTAATAACTTAACATTTTAAAAGCTAAACCATTTGATTAATGCATAAATTAGTCTAATGCATAAATTAGTAATAAATTAGTCTCCTGATAGACTGTGAGGTATTAAAAATTAATTTCAATCAAAAGCTAAGATAATAACTTAAAAAAAATAATGGTTAAGTCAAAATATTGATTGGAAGCTGGTGTGTGTGTGTGTGTGTGTGTGTGTGTGTGTGTGTGTGTGTGTGTGTGTGTGTGTGTGTGTGTGTGTGGCATAGTTGACAGGATTATCACGTGGAGGCAATGTCTCCCTTTGAGCTACACAGATTCTACAAGTTCCCCACTGCCACATTACGCTGGTGACCTCTGACCTGTTAGCTAAAGAAATAGCCATATTTCTTTAAGCCTGACAGCAGGAAGTCTTGGAGACCTTATACACACGTACACACACCAATAACAATTTACAATGTGGGTGGTAGACTGTGAAACGGATCAGTTTATAAGAGACATGAGTCCTTTTATACCTCTCATGTTTCATACGTTGTAGATTTGTAACTCATGTCATCTTATGTCCTCTTAATTTATGTCATAGGCTACTTGGTGGATAAAAGAATTTCAGTGTATGGTGTAACAGACTGTTACCTGTACAAATAACAATGAACTCTTGAATCTTGAATCTTAAATAATAAAACTGATCTAAAATAATGTGGATCAGTGTATCTTTCAAAATATTAATTAAATTATATCATTTTAATGTATGTTTTTGGGGTAAAACAGAATGCATTATTTAAATTAAGTATATAATGTGTCGTAAATACATATGTGGATCCAAACAGGAGGGAAAGTGTTTGTTTTGTTTGTTTTTGTAGAAGTTTTAGAATAAGGATGTGCACTAGGATCATGTAGGACGAAACAAAAGAAGTCACAACAGCATGAGGTTTTTACTTTAATGTGGAGTTCAGAGAAAAGATCTCAGTAGCTTGTGGGAATGGTTGCCAGGTTTCAGCAAAATTCCCACCCTAACTATCAAAATTGCCAGGTTTCAGCAAAATTCCCACCCTAACTATCAAAATCTGCACAGCCCGTTTTTTCTTTTTTACTCATTTTTGGAGCAACACATCAACATTGTTATGTAAAACACACTCAGGCAGGTGGATGCAAGTGAAGATAAGGGTTTTTTTTGTAAACAAACAGTAAAATCCAAAATCATCAGACAGGATTCGTCATCAGTAAGAGGCAAAGATCAGGCAGTAAGCAAACAAAGTCAAAGTAGTAATCCATTACACGATTAGCACGGGTTGGTAAATCTTTGAATCAAGACTTATAGAACATTATTTTGCAACCTATTGGTGTACAGAAGATTCTATTTATAGTGTGTGTGTGTGTGTGTGTGTGTGTGTGTGTGTGTGTGTGTGTGTGTGTGTGTGTGTGTGTGTGTGTGTGTGTGTGTGTGTGTGTGTGTGAGATCAGTTATGATATGCATTATATTGTATAGCTTCAACATGTGGACATTTGAATGCTCTTGGAACCTGGTAAAGCTAATTGTGAAATGATTACCATCATTCATTAACATTACATGAACAGTATATACAATGTTGGGTTTTAACCCTTTATTCAGTAAGTAGTAGAAGTTCATAACTAAGAAATAATAGCATATACATTTATTCCAGGCTAAGAATTTCTAAGAATTTTATATAAACATTTTGTAATTTTCTTGTCCTTCTAATGTGATACAACAAATGGACTATAAAGTAGTCATAGGTAATTTGAAGGTTTTTAAAAGTCTAAGTAAGAAATAGTGAATTAAAATAAATGAATAAAGAAATTTGTGTGAATATACAGTTCTGCATTTAAGAAGTTGTGATATAATGCTGTAAAGTGGGAATGCTTTCAAAAATTTAATTGTCCACAATTTATTTTTAGCAATAAAGAAAATTAAAAGTGAATGAACAGAAAAGAATTTCAAATCAAATCAATATTTGGTGTGACCACTGTTTGGCCTTCAGTTCTTACTTTTGCACACTTTGTTCACTTGCACAAATTCAGGGACTTTATAGGATTAATGTCCATTGTATGATTAACCAATTTTACCAAGCAAGTGCTAATGATCATCAATTTAATATGTAGGGTGAAACATAGTCATTAAACAGAAACAGCTGTGTAGAAGACTTAAACCTGGGTAAGGAACAGACAAACTCTAGTAGATATACTGCATCAGCAAAGTCTCTACCAGGCAAAGATTACAAAGCAGACTAGGGTTTCAAGCTTTTTAGAAAAAAGCACAAAGAAACAGGCAATGTTGAGGACTGTAGATGCAGTGGTCAGCCAAGGACACTGAATACAGCAGATGAAAGATATATTATGCTTACTCCTCTTAGACATCAGACAATGTCCAGCAGTGCCACCAGCAAAGAACTGAAACCAGTGGGACCAGTGTCTGTTCAGAGAAATGGGTTTATGAATTGTGGTAAAAAGCCATACCTCCGACATGTATACCAGGTTAAGTGACTCAACTAAACATGAAAACATAGGAACTAAGGTGCAGCAAAATAGCAGCAGGTCAAGTCAAGTCAAGAAGCTTTCTATTGTCATTTCAACCATTTATAGCTGATGCAGTGCATAGGGAAATGAGACAATGGTCCTCCAGAACCCTGGTGCTACATTAAACAACATAAAGCTACATAACAGAAAACAAAAAGCTAAGGACTTGTAAGTGTCCTTGCCACATAAAGTGCATCGTGTGCAACCTGGTGCAAACAGTGCCAGACAGACAAATGCACAAAACACAAAATAGTGCCACCAGTAAACCTACTGTATATTACACATGCAGTGTGTAAGAGAGAACTGAGAACAGGAGTGTACTTGTAATTTTAAGAAAACGTAAACAAAAGGGTTTGTGCAAAACCAAAATAGCAGCAGTCAAAAGGATGTGCAAAAACAGCGTGTAAACAGCATGTAAAACAGTTTGTAACAATGAAGCAATATGATTTGGGTGTTGCTGAGACATGGATGTGTGACGTGAGTACAAGTGTGTGTTGAGTCCGGGTTGTACAGATCAGTCACAATTGAGTGTGTGTGTACGTGAGTTTCAGTTTTGTTCTGTGTTGAGAAGCCTGATGGCTTGAGGGAAGAAACTGTTGCACAGTCTGGATGTGGCGGCCCGACCGCTTCCCTGATGGCAGGAGGGTGAAGAGTGTGTGTGAGTGGTGTGTGGGGTTGTCCACAATCCTGTTGGCTTTGAGGATGCAGTGTGTGGTGTAAATGTATAGAGGTAAGAGAGACTCCGATGATCTTCTCAGCTGTCCTCACTATCCTCTGTTGGGTCTTGCGATCCGAAACGGTGCAGTTCCCAAACCAGGCAGTGATGCAGTTGCTCAGAATGCTCTTAGTGGTCCCTCTGTAGAATGTGGTCAGGATGGGGGAGGAAGATGGGCTTTTCTCTGCCTTCTCAGAAAGTAGAAACGCTGCTAAGCTTTGTTGGTGATGGAGCTGGTGTTGAGCAACCAAGTAAACCACCAGATGAACACCAAGGAATTTGGTGCTCTTGATGATCTCCACGGAGGGTCCATCGATGATCAGTGGAGAATGGTTACTCTGTGTTCTCCTGAAGTCAACAACTATCTCTTTGGTTTTGTCAACGTTCAGAGACAGGTTGTTCGCTCCACACCAGGCTGTTAACCGTTGCACCTCCTCTCTGTATGCTGACTCATCATTGATGAGTCCTGATGAGACCCACCACGGTCGTGTCATCGGCGAACTTGATGATGTGATTCAAGCCGTGCATTTCTACACAGTCGTAAATCAGCAGAGTAAACAGCAGCAGACTGCTAGTCTCCCAGTCAGAAAGTCCAGGATCCAGTTACAGAGGGAGGTATTCAGGCCCAGTAAGCTCAGCTTTTCAATCAGGTGCTGAGGGATGATTGTGTTGAATGCTGAGCTCAAGTCTATAAACAGTATTCGTACATATAAATCCTTATTGTCTAGGTGGGCCAGATGAAGGGTCGTGGAGATTGCATTGTCTGTGGAACGGTTTGGACGATACGCAAGCTGCGTGTGGTCCAGTGAGGGTGGAAGCTGGGTCATAATGTGCCTCATGACGAGCCTCTCGAAGCACTTCATCATGATGGGTGTGAGTGCGATGGGATGATAGTCATTTAGGCATGAGACTGTAGAATTCTTCGTCGTCGTCTTGAGGTACGTAGGAACAATGGCGCTGCTCAGGAAGATTTTGAAGATGTTGGTAAAGACATCCGCTAGCTGTTCTGCACATTCCCTGAGCACTCCACCAGGAATGTTGTCTGGTCCAGCAGACTTCCGTGGGTTAACTCTGCATAGAGTTTTCCTCACTTCAGCTATGGTTAGACAGAGCAGCTGGTCACTGGGAGGGAGGGGTGGTCTTCCTTGCCGCCATGTTGTTCTGCACCTTGAACCGGGCATGGAAATCGTAGAAGGCAATGCATTCAGGTGTTCTGGACTGATGAGTGAAAATCAAAAAATTGTGTGCTGAACTGTAGACAAACATGTGTTTGCCAAAGGAGGTGGAGGTTTGTTACAAGTTTTTGGCTGCTTTTCTGCAAAAGGAGAAAATTTGATCAGGATTAATGGTGTCTTTAATGCTGGAAAATATAGGCTTATAATTATCCATCATGCAATAACATAATGGAGGCGTCTGATTGTAACTGACTCCAAACATACAGTGCATCCGGAAAGTATTCATAGCGCTTAATTTTTTCCACATTTTGTTATGTTACAGCCTTATTCCAAAATGGATTCAATTCATTATTTTCCTGAAAATTCTATAAATACCCCATAATGTTAAGGTAAAAGAACTGTGTTTAAAATCTTTGCAAATTTATTACAAATAAAAAAACTAAAGAAATCACATGCACATAAGTATTCACAGCCTTTGCTCAGTACTTTATTTAAGCACCTTTAGCAACAATTACAGCTTCCCATTCTTCTTTGCAGAAACTCTCAAGCTCCATCAGGTTGGATGGGGAGCATCAGTGCACAGCCATTTTCAGATCTCTTCAGAGATGTTCAATCGGGTTCAAGTCTGGACTCTGGCTGGGCCACTCAAAGACATTCACAGAGGTGTCCAATAGCCACTCCTTCATTATCTTGACTGTGTGTTTAGGGTCGTTCCCCTGTTGGAAGATGAACCGTCACTCCAGTCTGAGGTCCAGAGCACTCTGGAGCAGGTTTTTATCAATAATGTCTGTAAATTGCTCTATTCATCTTTCCCTCAATCCTGACTAGTCTCCCAGTCCCTGTTACTAAAAAAACATCCTCACAGCATGATGCTGCCACTACAATGCTTCCCTGTAGGGATGATATTGGCCAGGTGATGAGCTGTGCCTGGCTTCCTCCAGATATGACCCTTGGGATTTATGACAAAGAGTTAAATCTTTGTTTCTCATGGTTTGAGAGTCCTTCAGGTGCCTTTTACTGAGGAGTGGCTTCCGTCTGGGCACTCTACCATAAAGGCCTGAGTGGTGGAGTGCTGCAGATATGGTTGTTCTTTTGAAAAGTTCTCCTCTCTCCACAGAGAAATGCTGGTGCTTCGTGGTCACCTCCCTGACTAAGGCCCTTCTCCCCAGATTGCTCAGTTTGGTCAGGTGGTCTAGAAGGTTCTCCTCTCTCCACAGAGAAATGCTGGAGCTCTTTTAGAGTGACCATCAGGTTCTTGATTACCTCCCGGACTAAGGCCCTTCTTCCCCGATCGCTCACTTTGGCCTGGTGGCTGCTCTAGGAAGGGTTATGGTGGTTCCAAACTTCTTCTAATATGTTTCTGTAGACAGACACAAAGACTTACAGCATATGGTGCCCGTTTTTTTTTATATATTTCAAAATGTGCTATCTGTGAGGTATGCTGGTGAGGGAAAGAGTGTTTATAGCTGATATAACCTAAATGAGAACATAAAGTATGTAATTATAAATAGAAAAAATACTAGTACTACACAATGTTATTTCATAAGTAATCAGTTGTAATCATTGGAAGTTGATATACTATTTTGTTTAATAACACCAAGAAACAAAAAGTCTTTCTTTTCGGAATTAATTTGATGAATTTTATTAATGATGCAAGATTATTTTAAAACACAGAAAGGTATACTCTGGAAAAGTTTCAAACTTTTGGAACTTTTTGGCTCAATGACTCATGTCTCTTTTCTCCTTCTCTCTTCATCTCCCTTCCTCTGTCTCTCTCTCTCTCTCTCTCTCTCTCTCTCTCTCTCTCTCTCTCTCTCTCTCTCTCTCTCTCTCTCTCTCTCTCGCTTGCTCTCTCTCTCTATCGCTCCCTCGCTCAGTGGGGGTCCCGTGAGGCAGCGTTTAATCACTGGGTACTGCACCATCAATGTGGAGGCAGACAGAAGGAGCCCACTCCAGGAGATCAGCTTGCAATCAAAGCCTTCTCCACCCCACTCTACTGTCTGCTGCTACTGACTGCTGCCATGGATCCCCATCACAAAAAAAGAGCAGCAGAAACAATTATTTATTCTTTTTGATGTGGGGTTTTGAAGTTATCCTACTACCCGACTCCAGCACCCACCTCCTTCCCAAATACCCCCCATCTCTCTCTCTCTCTCTCTCTCTCTCTCTCTCTCTCTCTCTCTCTCTTTCTCTCTCTCTCTCTGTCTGTCTGTCTGTCTGTCTGTCTGTCTGTCTGTCTGTCTGTCTCTCTTTCTTATTCCTTAACTCGTCTAGCTTGTTTACACTCAGCAGAAACAAGGTCAGGACCGAGTATGCAAGAGTAGAGGAATCATTTTGAGTTTGAGAAACACAAGCATTGTGGGTCATGCCATGTCATGCTGTGGGGAATGAAAAGATTTTGTGTTTATTTGACTTTGATTATACAGAATGTCTAATTCACTGATTCTAGTCTGAATAACAATACATGACAATTTTCATTGTCCTTATATGGCCAAGAGCATAAATTAAGAGCATGCGCACCCCTGTTTAGCACACCCATATGCAGTTGGTCCATTCCCACACAATTGCAATGTTTGGAAGCACACAAATATACAGAATATCTTTAAATACTGTAGAATTACAGATTTCCTGTATTTCAACTCCTCTTCTTATTCTTTCGGCTTCTCCCATTAGGGGTCGCCACAACAGATCATCCGTCTCCATACCCCCTTGTCCTTTACATCTGCCTCTTTCAAACTAACTACCTGCATGTCTTTCTTCACCACATCCATAAACCTCTTCCTTGGTCTTACTCTTTTCCTCCTTCCTGGTGGCTCCATCCTCAGCATTCTCCTACCGATATACCCCATGTCCCTCCTCTCCACATGTCCAAACCAGCTTAATTGCGCCTCCCTCACCTTTTCTCCAAAATGTCCTACATGCGTGATCCCTCTAAAAACACATTTCTAATCTTGTCCATCGTCGTCACTCCCAACGAAAACCTCAACATCTTCAGCTCTGCTACCTCCAGCTGCACCTCCTGTCTTTTACTCAATGCCACTGTCTCTAAACCAGACAACATCGCAGGTCTCACCACAGTCTTATAAACTTTCCCTTTCACTCTTGCAGATACCCTACTATCACCAATCACTCCTGCCACTCTTGTCCACCCACTCCACCCTGCCTGCACTCTTTTCTTCACTTCTCTAACACACTCTCCATTACTTTGCACTGTTGACCCCAGGTACCTAAACTCCTCCATCACCTCTTCTCCCTGCAACTGCACCACTCCACCGCCCTTCCTCTCATTCACACACATGTACTCTGTCTTACTCCTACTGACTTTCATTCCCCTTCTCTCCAGCGCATACCTCCACCTCTCCAGGCTCTTCTCAACCTGCTCCCTACTCCCACCACAAATCACAATATCATCCACAAACATCATAGTCCACAGAGACTCCTGTCTGACCTCATCCGTCAACCTGTCCATCATCACTGCAAACAGGAAAGGGCTCAGAGCCGATCCTTGATGCAGTCCAACCTCCACCTTGAACCAGTCTGTCGTTCCTACTGCACACTTCACTGCTGTCACACTGCCCTCATATATGTCCTGCTCCACCCTCACATACTTCTCTGACACACCTGACTTCCTCATACAATACCACAACTCCCTCTCGGCACCCTGTCATTTGCTTTACCTAAATCCACAAACACATAATGCAACTCCTTCTGACCTTCTCTATACTTCTCCATCAAAATTCTCAAAGCAAATATTGCATCTGTAGTGCTCCACCTCGGCATAAAACCATACTGTTGCCCACAGATGGTCACCTCTTCTCTCAGCCTGGCTTCCACTACTCTTTCCCATAACTTCATGGTGTGACTGATCAACTAAGAGGTCCAAACTTGTTTCAAAGTCCCTGCTCCTGCATGACAATACCCTGGTGTGTTATGGTTTGAGTGGAAGAAGTGTTCTGCTCTGAGAGCTGACATCAGCACCACTAAATATCTTTGGGATGAACTGACCCCCACCCCAGGCCACCTCACCAAACATCAGTGCTTGACCTTACTAATTCGCTTGTGGCTGAATTAAATGATAGTTTAAATGCATCAATTTATATACAGTTATCGGTTCATCAATGTGTTGAACAAAGCATTTTGGTCTATTGCAATTCATAAGCCAACCTCCCACAACATCTGGTTCAACCATGATTTATGTGAAACTTCAACAAAAGGCTTTAATGCAAATTCCCCCAAGACAGTTGACATTAATCATGTTAATATCATTGCCCCAGAGATCTGATCAAGTAAATTTGTTTATAAGCTTGATGCAGTAAAGCATTAAGAAGCCATCTAGCAAGCCATTTTATCAGTTTGATGCCGAATCTTGCTTGATGTGGTGAACACTTTTGTGGTGCACTATTTTTAAGCACTGACTGAATAAATATTAATAAACCTCTGCATTTAATGTCATGGGGGAGATATTGTAATGGGAACGCACCACCACTGTTAATAAACTTTTCAATCATTATTATTATTATTATTATTATTATTATTATTATTATTATTATTATTATTATTATTATTATTTTACCCTTATTCAAACAAATCACATTTATACAACTGATTTATACTGTAGCTTAAAAATAGCTATAAAAATAGCTTTTATCAAATGTTCATAATACTAATATCATGATATGCTACTTGTTCAGATGTTCTTCTCAGTAGAGGGTTAGGGTTATGTTAGTTATTTAAATATTAGGCTCACTGTTTAAATGTAAAAATACTTATTTGTTGAAGCTTTGAATGTTTTTAATTACACATACATTAGGCCCAAGTTGGCATTTTTAATTATTTAGTTAATTATTTAGTTACATAGATGACCCCTGATCCAGCTGTCACATTTCAGCCTTTCTCAAACTGATCAGACTTTTATGCTGAACTTTCCTGCTTCCAACACATCAACTTTGAGGACTGACTGTTCACTTGTTGCCTAATTTATCCTGACCACTAAACCAGATAATCAATGTTATTCACAAACTCAGTGGTTTCATGTTATAGATTATCAGCGTATACTCCAAGTTGTTTGTATTATTGTGTTTTTGGTTTAAACCAAACCAGATAGTAAATAATCACAATCATACTGGGTCACTTTATTCTGTACTTCTGTGTATATCTGTCATACATATCCATCCCTTCTGTTTAATTCATGTATGTGTGTGTGTGTGTGTGTGTGTATATATATATATATATATATATATATATATATATATATAATTTTTATTTTTTTATTCTTAACCTTTAATACTCTATAGTCAGACTATAGTTTAATATACTTTTATACTTTATTTGATTTATGTTTACATTACTTTACTCTTAATTTTACCTTTATATTGTATTTCTTTTCGTGTTTACAAGTCAGACAGTCAAAAAAGCATTTCACTATATGTCATACTCTGTATGAATGTGTATGTGACAAATAAAATCTGAATTAGACATTTTGAATTTAGTTTGAACTTGATTATCTATTTCAATTAACATTGTTGTAATTAGGTATCATTAACGATGGATTTTCTTTCAATTTGTTGACAATTTCCTTAATGTTGGATAGATATCCTGTATTAATTATATTAACTTAAAGACCAAGTAATAGAACTATGTAGCAATTTTATTTATGTACATGAAGTTGTATTAAAATAACAACAAATTTCAGTAAACAAGAGCACAACTGATTGGTGTCACAAAGGACTCCAGGACAATATTAAAAACGCAAATACAGAACAAGCAGGCTTGGAATTTTCAGGAGTACAAACTGAACGGAGAAGTATGAATAAACTAAAGACTCTTTGTGTTTGTGTTTGTGTGTGTGTGTGTGTGTGTGTGTGTGTGTGTGTGTGTGTGTGTGTGTGTGTGTGTGTGTGTGTGTGTGTGTGTGTGAGTGATTTTTTACTACTGTTCAAAATAGAAAACAACCGCATACTTGCTTCATGAATCACTGATATATTTTTTTAACTATTTAGTAATTAAACTAAACAAAAAGTCCTGTTTCAGTCTCTACAGATCAAAAATACAATTCTAAATGCACAAGTACTTTCTGAAAATTCTGCCAACAGAAATTCAAACATAGCTACAACATTCACAACATTTAAGTTCCAGACCATAAATCCTCAGAATATAGCCTTATGGCCATCCATCATGAAATTATACTTCAGCTGGCACAGATTTTGACCACACTTCGAAAGTCACGTTCATTTTCAAACTAAGAAAAAGTTACTGGCACGGAAGGGTAGCCATTTTTTAAAAAACCCAATGATTCCTTGAGGCCAATGTCTTGGATCTACAATGACTGAAACACTTTAATTCAACAGGAGGCAAACTGGCATCATGGCCAGCGCTGTTCCCTCAAAAACCAAATGTTATCCTTGCTGAATATAGTAATATTTATAGTGTTAAAACAAGTTTTCAATAAAAGATTCTTAATATGGACACCAACAAGATTTAGTTTTAAATTTTATTTCAAGTATATAGAGTTCTTGCTTATTTTGCTTCCATACTTTATGCTTTATTTAATGTTGTTTTGTTAGTTGTAAAACTTACGGTGCTAAACTGTCATGCAATGTGACCTCAATTTTATGGGCATGCACCAGGTTTATAAAAATAAATTAATCGAAAATAAATTTTAATATATAAAATATATAAAACTGTTACTAACAATGCCATGATGCTACCTTTTTCTTTATAGGAAAAGGTAGAATCATGGCATTGTTAGTTTTTATCACTCAAAAGTGAATTTTGAGCTCAGTTTTCCATGCCCACACTAGTCTACTGACTGTCTACTGTTTGAAATTTGCCCATGCCTCATGTCAGAAGTATATTTTTAATATTTGAAAATTTTTAAATTAGGAAAGTAAAGGAAATGAATGGTGCATTGAAAAAGACCTAAAACTAAAAGTCCACCACAAAATAAATACACTCTGCGATCAAGTACCTGCTGGCTGTAAATTCTGTCAGTAGTGAACACTAAATGACTCATCTCTAGTTTGCTGGCAGCCAAATGCTTTGTGGATATAATGAGGGATCTTTTTTCTTTTGCCTTCACCTGTCAGGCATTTATAACTAATGACGAGACTAATCCGCAGTGAATTATTCTGTGCCCCACATTGTCCTGCACTGATTCTGTAGAAAGCTTCACAGATAATAAATATATAGGAAAAAATGGAGCTACAGAATATTTGACAAGACATGAAATAATAAAAGAATAAAAGGAAAACCTCATAGGTCTTCTTTGCCCCCCTTTCTCTCTCTCTATCTCTTTTCTTCATAAAATTCGAACAGCTCTAGCTGCGCTCACGATCCCTTTATCTCTTTCATTAGCGTGTCTGTGCTGCTCTTGGCGGGGAGACAGTCACTTTCTCGGCCCTGTGAAGTTCAGGCAGATTACAGTGTGGCTTTGAAGCTGGTGCCGTTGTTCCTTTCTCTCTAAATATATATATATATATATATATATATATATATATATATATATATATATATATATATATATATATATATATATATATATATGTGTATATATATATATATATATATCGCTTTGTCTAGCTTTATCTTTTTCTCTATCTCTTTCTACTTATTCCTACCCTCCAGCCCAGCATATTTCTGCCATCTACAACCAAACCCGTCCAAACAGAGGACGAATAAACCGAACGCCCTGCCATGAACTGCCGTCTCTTTTTACCCTTTCATGTGTCGCGCTTGTTCCCGCAGGCAACAAAAATCCCACCTAAGCAATCTCATCCCAGCAGGATCCAGAGAGAAGAAGATCAGACGGATAGGCAATGTGTCTTATGGAAATGAAGCTGAAGGGAAAATAACGGGCACAACAATTACTTCTACCCCGTGGGTATACCATCACAATCTAGAAGATTATCTAACTCACAGGTGCACGAACTTTCCCTGCAGTCCACCTGCCTAAGCATGGTTCTCTACCTATAAATCACTAAGATAAGTAAATTAGAGCTGTTTTATTTTTTTAATTCGGCAAACTCACAACCTAGTGTGGGCATGGAAAACTGAGTTCGAAATTCACTTTTGAGTGAAAAATTAGGAAAACTATCAATGACTGGCAGGTTTGATGCAGTCTGAAAAAGCAGAGTTACTGATAATAGCACAGAGTTGATTATTTTTCCACATATATCTGTTAAATAGCTATTTATATCCCATATTAATATGTAACGATTTACCTCGTCCTTACCATACTATTACTAGCTATAAGTTGTACCAGCTATTTACTCTCCCTAACTCTAACTTCTTACTCCATTATTATATACAGTTACTTTTCCTGTGTTTACCCAATATTGTTACAGTACCTTATTACTGTACTGTAAAAATAATTTGCTAACATATTATTGTATCATAGCACCAAGTTATATTTGCTTGAGTGGAAACAGATGAAATTAGACACTTTAATGACTTATGATGTAATTTAGAAGTGGATTTGAGGTTTGCTGAGTGGTGCACAGGTAAATGAAAAAGAGTTCAGTTGTTAAATTATTAATTCAGCTATTTAATGCTAGGCCACACCTAAACATAATCATAATCAAATCCCCAGTGTACAATTTTATTATTATAAATTAAATTCATACAATATTAACTATATTATCATTCAGTATTAAATACATTAAAAATGTTTTTTAGTTTATTATTTTATTTTTGTAATAAGGTTTCTTTCTGCCATAATCCAAATCAGAAAATTAAGAGTAAAAAAATGAATTGTCAGGTATTTCCATCCTTTTGGGTACTTTTGGCCCCTACCAAGATATAAAAGCATGCCCACACACACGCACACAGACACAAACCAACGAGCTTCCCCCCTCACATCCTCACATAATTCAAAGATCTCAACTTCTTTTGTAATGGTGCTGTTAAAAACAGAATAATACATTAAAGCAGCATAAAGCATCAGGCGCTGAGGGTGACGTTTGACTACAACAATAAGCAGCTGGATAAAATATACATTATAGTAATTGGTACAGAAAGGGGAGAAAAAAAGGGGCAATGTTGGAGGATACAGATGGTAATGACAGTCTGTCACAATCATCCATGCAGCACCTCAGTTCATACTTTCCTGTGTCTTATTCTATTTCCCTCATGCACACACTGTTCAGGCTTCAGTATATACAGTATTCATTTCTTAAGAGGCATGTGCGAAAAATATTTTGAACACTTTCTAACAAATAACACGTTGTCTATTCTTTCAATTGTTGTTGCAAATATTATATAGATATTAATAGTTTAGATTCACTGGATATTTGTTCTGCAATTTATTATCATTTTGATCATAACAGCTCATTTAGAGGAACTTGCATGGTAGTTTTATTAGACTCAAGAATCAATAAAGAAAAAAAATAATGTGTAGGATTGGTGATATTAAGCTTTCTGCAAGGAGACATTTCTTAACCTTTACAGAAAGAGTTTCTATAACAGCACTTTATAACAGTCTGAGGTAAAGCTGTAAGTGTTATGACTTCAGGACTTTTCATGTTTTTCTTTTCCTTTAAATTGTCTGTCTTATATTCAGTACAGAAAAAAGGGGCAAAGCAATGACTGTTTATAGCTGTTATAACCAGTGCTTGAATTAAGGGGGGGCTGGGGAGGATCCAGGACCCCCCCATAAGGCATTAGGGACAAATAATGTGGATTAATGTGGATTATTTTTGTATAACAACTTGTCTTGAAGTGTTATTCCTTCCCTAATACTATCATTAATCAGACCCAGGTTTTCAAACATGCATTCTCATGAACAGAATCTTAGGAAGACTGATGTGACTTAGTGACATTTTCTTAGAGAAATTATCAGGAGGGCTCACATTGTATGTGAACAGAAACCAATAGATTACTGAGAATGACAAACAAACACCTTTGGAGATCTTCTTTTTTTGGCTTTTTCGCCACAGTGAATCATCCGTCTCCATACCCCCGCTGTCCTCTACATCTATGTCTTTCAAACCAACTACCTTCCACTTTTCCTCCTTCCTGGTGGCTCCAGCCTCCATGTCTAAACCATCTCAATCTCGCCTCCCTCACCTTGTCTTCAAAACGTCCTACATGCTCTAATAAACTCATTTCTAATCCTGTCCATCCTCGTCCTCAACATCTTCAGCTCTGATACCTCCAGCGCCACACTCTCTAAACCATACAACATCGCAGGTCTCACCACAGTCCTATAAACTTTACCTTTCACTCTTGCAGATACCCTACTATCACAAATCACTCCTGCCACTCTTCTCCACCCACTCCACCCTGCCTGCACTCTTTTCTTTACTTCTCTAACACATTCTTCATTACTTTGCACTTTTGACCCCAAGTACCTGAACTCCTCCACCTTTACCACCTCTTCTCCCTGCAACTGCACAACTCCACTGCCCTCCCTCTCATTCACACACATGTACTCTGTCTTACTCCTACTGACTTCCATTCCCCTTCTCTCCAGAGCGTACCTCCAACACTCCAGGCTCTTCTTAACCTGCTCCCTAATTTCACCACAAATCATATTATCATCCGAAATAATCCACAGAGACTCCTGTCTGACCTCGTCTGTCAACCTGTCCATCACCACTGCAAACAGGAAAGGGCTCAAAGCCAATCTTTGATGCAGTTAAACCTCCACCTTGAACCAGTCTGTCGTTCGTACTGCACACTTCACTGCTGTCATACTGTCCTCATACATGTCCTGCACCACCCTCACATACTTCTCTGACACACCTTTGGAGATAATTTTTTAACTTTTTGGAAGGCTGTGGTAGGAGCCTTCAATATTACAAAGAACCTTTAAAAGAACATTTTTGTCAATAGTGTACAATACACTTATTGAAACAATGGACATCAGATTTTGGTTGTCATGGGTGGGACTTAAACCAAGGTTGATGCTGTGGAAGTTACGGTTAGCCACGGGACAGTCTAAGTATAGGGAAAGAGGCCCTAAGAAACAGAAACAATAGTACAGGAAAAGGTACAAAATTCTATGTGAAATATTTTATGAAAAACATTTACAATTTTCTTTTTCCACAAAAAAATATTTTATTCGAGCAAAACAAAAGGCCTCAAAAGAGTCAGACAGGAACATAACACTGGCCACACAATGCCAGAAACCACAGGGAAACTTGCAGGTAAATTGAACACAGGTGGCAATGATTAACCTAATAAACAAAAGTAGAACAATATGAGGGAACAGTGGGGACATCTCTTGGACAAAGAATGTAATGCACAATAAAAGTCCTGAAAGGACAACAAAAACCGCAGCTGAGACAAGGAGGCAAAGTGACATCCATAACAGGGAGGGTGAGTAACATCCTCAATGAGACAGAGAATCTGACTGGCATTCTCTACAACACAGAAAAGACAAGTGACATCCTCAACAAGACAGGGAAGAGGAGCAGCATCTTCAACAAGAAAGGGAGGCTGAGTGATTTCCTCAACAAGACAGAAAGGTTCAGCAAGGTCCTCAACCTGACAGAGAGAATGAAAAGTGGAAAAGGGCAGGTGAGATAAAGCTCTGTTTAACTACATTTCATAATCCATAGCAAAGATATAAAATCTGGAACCATGGCTCCTTCCCCCACTTAAAAAGTGCAAGTGTGGGGCAGTGATTGTGGCCCTATGAGTCTCTATTAGCAGTTCACATATAGTCATAACTCTACGAAAGCAAATTTTTGCAGTTTATACATCTTTAAAGTGGTAATTAGAATTTCAATATAATTTAAAATATATGAAGTGGTAAATGAGCATGTTATGAAGTGTAACTCTTGTTGAACAGCTGATATTCATGGTGCATATTCAAACCTCCATTAGAGAATTTTTTTTTATATCCTTTCATTTTCAGGTCTCTTCAATTTAGTAATTATCCTTTTAGGAAATCATTCAGTTAGGCATTTTCCTTCTCATTTCTTTTTTGAACTTATTTTGTTAAACACATCTGCATCTTAGATAAAATGGTAATCATTGCCTTTGGGAAAAAGACCAGTGGTGGTGATTGAAAGTGTGGGAAAGAATGTAAAAAACTACAAATTCTTTTTCAGCCATACCACGAGAAAAGATCTCCCATGATTCTAGAGGGATGAGGCTGTCATATGTGTTTCATAAAGTATTTTTTTGTGTGTTCATTATTGGATCTTCTCAATAATGTGTATTGATAGAAAAAAAAATTATATAAATGCAATTAAATATACAATGGTTTGAGAAATTGTACAAATGTATAAGTGTAACTGCATGAAGTAAATATACAAAGGTTTGGAATTTGATGTAAGTGTTTGAATGTTGAAGTGTAGATATGAAGGTTGAAGTACTGAAGGTTTTTTATGATTGAACACTTGCTCTTTCTTTAACAAAGTGTAAGGTGTAGGAGTTAAAGTATGTGTGGGAGGTTTTCGGAGTAATGCAAGAATGTTGGAGTATGTATATTAGGTTTGAAGAAAATGTACCATGTTGGAGTAAGTTTATGAATTGTTTATGATTGTTGGAGTATGTGAATGAATTTTTAAGTACAGTATATGTGTTAGGGTGTGGGTATGTGTATAAATGGTGGCATATGTGTGTGAGAATTAGAGTATGTGTTTCCGGGTTGAAGTAAGCAAGTAAGTGTACTAGAGTCAAAGTAAGTGTATAAGGGTTGGAGTAAGTGTATGTGTTGGATTATGTCTATATGTATTGAAGTATGTGTATATGTATTTAAATATGAGTATATGTATTGCAAACTGTGTATATGTTTTAATGTATGTGTATATGTATTAGAGTATGAGTATATGTATTGCAAAATGTGTATGTGTTAATGTATGTGTATATGTATTAGAGTATGAGTATATGTATTGTAAAATGTGTATATGTTTTAATGTATGTGTATATGTATTGGAGTATGCGTATGAGGGTTGGAATATGTTCATGAGTATTGCATTATGAGTATGAGGGTTGGAGTATGTTTATAAATATTGGATTATGCGTATAAAGGGTTGGAGTATGATTGAGTATTGGAGTATGCGTATGAGTATTAGAGTATGCATATGAGGGTTGGAGTATGATTATGAGTATTGGATTATGCGTTTGAGGGTTTGAGTATGTTTATAAGTATTGGATTATGCGTATAAGGGTTGGGGTATGATTGAGTATTGGAGTATGCGTATGAGGGTTGGAGTATAATTATGAGTATTGGAGTATGCGTATGAGGGTTGGAATTTGTTTGAGTATTGGATTATGCGTACGAGGGTTGGAGTATGTTTATGAGTATTGGATTATGCGTATGAGGGTTGGAATATGTTTATGAGAATTAGATTATGCGTATGAGGGTTGGAGTATGATTGAGTATTGGATTATGCGTATGAGGGTTGGAGTATGTTTATGAGTATTGGAGTATGCGTATGAGGGTTGGAGTATGATTTGAGTATTGGAGTATGTGTATGAGGGTTGGAGTATGTTTATGAGAATTAGATTGTGTATGAGGGTTGGAGTATGATTATGAGTATTGGATTATGCGTATAAGTGTTTGAGTATGTTTATGAGTATTGGATTATGCGTATAAGGGTTGGGGTATGATTGAGTATTGGATTATGCGTATAAGGGTTGGGGTATGATTGAGTATTGGAGTATGCGTATGAGGGTTGGAGTATAATTATGAGTATTGAAGTATGCGTATGAGGGTTGGAATATGTTTATGAGTATTGGATTATGCGTATGAGGGTTTGAGTATGTTTATAAGAATTAGATTATGCGTATAAGGGTTGAAGTATGATTGAGTATTGGATTATGCGTATGAGTGTTTGAGTATGTTTATGAGTATTGGATTATGCGTATAAGGGTTGGGGTATGATTGAGTATTGGAGTATGTGTATGAGGGTTGGAGTATAATTATGAGTATTGAAGTATGCGTATGAGGGTGGGAATATGTTTATGAGTATTGGATTATGCGTATGAGGGTTGGAGTATGTTTATGAGAATTAGATTATGCGTATGAGGGTTGAAGTATGATTGAGTATTGGATTATGTGTATGAGTATTTGAGTATGTTTATGAGTATTGGATTATGCGTATAAGGGTTGGGGTATGATTGAGTATTGGAGTATGCGTATGAGGGTTGGAATATGTTTATGAGTATTGGAGTATGCGTATGAGGGTTGGAGTATGTTTATGAATATTGGATTATGCGTATGAGGGTTGGAGTATGTTTATGAGTATTGGATTATGCGTATGAGGGTTGGAGTATGTTTATGAGTATTGGATTATGCGTATGAGTATTTGAGTATGTTTATGAGTATTGGATTATGCGTATAAGGGTTGGGGTATGATTGAGTATTGGAGTATGCGTATGAGGGTTGGAATATGTTTATGAGTATTGGAGTATGCGTATGAGGGTTGGAGTATGTTTATGAATATTGGATTATGCGTATGAGGGTTGGAGTATGTTTATGAGTATTGGATTATGCGTATGAGGGTTGGAGTATGTTTATGAGTATTGGATTATGCGTATGAGGGTTGGAGTATGTTTATGAGTATTGGATTATGCGTATGAGGGTTGGAGTATGTTTATGAGTATTGAATTATGCGTATGAGGGTTGGAGTATTTGTATGAATGTTTGAATATGTTTATAAGTATTGGAGTATGTGTATGAATGTGGAAGTTTCTGTATAAGGTTTGGAGTTTATGTATAACAGTTGGGGTACGTGTGCAAATGTTGGCGTATGTGTATAAGGGTTGTCGTATGTGTACGAGGTTTTGGAGTACAGTAAGAACACAAATTTTGGAGTAAATTTACAGATCAAGTCTCCAATTTTTAGGCACATTGCATGGCAACGGCTTATTTAACTGTGACAAATGTGCCAGTAATCCTTGGTTTAAGTTTCTGGTTTCTCCAAGGAGAAAGCCATCCAAAAAAAGCTGTCCTTCACAGACAATAAGGACTTGATCAACACACAAGAATGTGCTCTTGAGGGAATCTTCCAGTAATTGGCCACAGAATTTCTTTAAGCAGATGAAAAAAAACTGAAAATGGCAGACATATGAGAGAGTTCTTAACAAATTAGACTCATCTCTCTATGCAGACTAGACAGAGGAATGGGTGGAATGGTGGGTGGGTGGACTGTGTTTATTTTCCTTCCAAAAAATTCTGAATATGAGCATTGGATCCCTCAACAGGCAGTTCATAAAAGCAGGAATGCACTTCAAAGAATGCACACTATCTACCCTGCATGGATAAAACAGCTGCTACTTATAGCTGTCTGCACAAGGGCCAGCAGTTTCATCTGTACGTAATATAGCTCAATATAAAGACACACATACACAACAGCATGCTTTCATTCAACCTAAGTCTTTGTGCTTTATATACGAGTTTCAGAAGACCACATATTTACAGCCCAACTCATTTTTTAACCAATAATCCAAGAGAAAAGGAGAAACCTCATCCTTTCAAGTTGACCAGGAATGATCATTGACACTTAGCATCAAACATCTTTTGGGGAAAATCTGAATCTGTGCTTAATTAGCACTGATGGTGTTTAATAAAACAGCACATCTGGACAGTATTTGTGCAAAAGGCTTATAGTGACAACTGCACAGTGCTGTGAATATCTATATGAGGGAGGTTGAAATAAATCACACCTCAGAAAGATAAAACTAAGACCTATGTATTTATTTATAAGACATTGTGATGTATACAATCTCAAAGGTAGCAAGTATAACAGTACATTTCATGTAGTACTAGTGGTTATGATGTAAAGCAGCTCACTATTATCATGACTCTACATATTGTCTGCCATGTTGAATGGACTTTTAAATTCATATGTTCATTTAAATGTATGTAAATGTACATTTAAACATATGTTCGTTCAACATCCATTATAAAAAAAGCACTTATATATAAGAAATCACAATTACACACATCTAAGTACACATTAATTTTTTTATGTACAATCCCAAAACTTTAATCAAATCAGTGCTGATCTGGCAATCAGGTGAAGACTGACATCTTTAAAGGCATACCCACTTATAAATACTTTTAATTTCCTTGTGCTACTTTTAAGACCTGAGGTACCTGATGGTTCAGTCAATAAATCTTTCTCCTTTATTGTTTAATTGTTTTTAAAAAATGGTTTATTAGTGCATAAAAATATATATTTAAAATACTGTACTATGGTTTTCTTTATTCCTCTAACAAAGTAGCTTATAATATAAAGTCTAATCATTAGCTTATAATATAAAAGTTAATAACCAAAAAATCCTGGAAGTAAAAAAATAATAATTTAGAAATTAAGGAAACGCTGCCCTCTAGCGCTTAGACAAAGTTTATGAAGGTCCGGTGGTGTAAAATGTCTCCTTTAAAAGTTCTCATAGGTCAAATGAATCAGTGGTGACAACAGTTTCCATTACAGTGCTTAACTATCAGTGATTATGGCTATAAATAGCCCTGGATTTAAAACAGATTCAAAGAACTAAAATAACTTCTAGGACTACCGATGCAAAAGCACTGACAAAGTAAACTATGCTTTACAATCAAACAATCAGTAAATAATTAAGCATACTTCAAAAATCTTTATTTTATTTCTGTGACTCCATTTTACACCTCATACTTTTAACTTAATTTGTTCTGCATAGTTTATAGTTTTTAAAATCTAAAACACTCCTAGTTCATATGTACATGAAAGTTGCATCATCCTCATTTCCTTAACATCATAGGAAGTAGAAAAGGCCCCTCTATTTCTTATTGTCTTTTTTCTTTAGTTCAATATTAATGAGACAAAAGAAGATTATCATTTATAAATTAAAAGGTTTTGGCTCACCAGCACATCAGAATTTGCATCATCTGAATCTCATATCTACACTTATTGAGGCTCAGTTTAAACAGCGCCATCTTGTGGTACTCGGTTGACATTTTTCAACATTGAATCACTTAACAAAATGGCTGTAAGAACCAGCAATGATTTCAATACATTTAGTACTGCGTAACTTATTACATATCTAACAGTTTAAAAGCAGCAGTTTATGATTGCCTCTATGTTCCTTTAGGTTAAGGATCTAAATTTACATCTACATCTGAACTTCTTGAGCTTTGGGACAATTCAGGTTGCTCGTTGCTGAGTACATGTCTTACCGCCGACCACAAGATGGCGCTGTTCAGACTGAGCAGCTTCTGTATAATACTGACTAACGCACTCTTACACAGCATAACACAACACAAAGAGAGAGTAACTGGTCAAACACTGACCTGCCTGAACATTTGTAGGTCCACGATAAATTATGGGCAAGAAGCATAAAAAGCATAAATCAGAGAAGCACACGTACGAAGGTAGGATGTGGTATTTAAATGGTTTATGTTTTTATTAGCTACATAACTGCGGTAACGGACGGCTAACTTAGCTAGCCGCTTTGAATCACGTTAGCCTTTGAGCTAGCACTTTATCCATTGATTGATAATAAATGGATGGATGGATGGATGGATGAATGAATGAATGAATGAATAGATGGGTAGGTAGGTAGGTAGGTAGGTAGATAGATAGATAGATAGGTAGGTAGATAGATAGGTAGGTAGGTAGGTAGGTAGGTAGGTAGGTAGGTAGGTAAACTGACTGATCCCACAGGGAAATTATAATTTTACAACAGTCAGTTCACAGACATACAACACAGTACAAGCTTAAAGATGTAGAAGAATATTGAGGCTCAGTTAAATTAAACGATCTCAATGAGACAGAGATTAAAATGTATATAAAACATACAAAAAACAACAACGATACATTGTTTACAAAAGTGCATTCAGGTGGGAATGTGAGAACTGCACACTGAAGAAGATTGTGAAAGTTAAAAATTTGCACTGTTTATGAACATGATCATTGTGTGTGTGTGTATATATATATATAAAAAAAAATATATATATATATATATATATAAATATATATAAATATATATAAATAATTAATTGTAAATTTAAGAAAATTAAGAAATTGTTTTTGTTTGTTTTTTTAAACTGAAAGTAGCTAAGCTTAGTTTCTTGCATGGTTATATATTGTGTAAGTGAAGCTTCTACAGCGGTTCAGACTGTATTACTAATCACAGGTTTATAACGTGCTGGGTTATATGGGTTCTATAGTAACAGCCAGTTCATTAGAGATTGAATGGAATAAAGGGAATGTGATCATTTATATGAAGATCTAGTTCTCTACGAAAGGAGTACAGTGTAACACTGTACCATATACCATGTTCATGACGGAGGAGTTCGTACTTTTCTGTTTTATGTTTAACACGTGAGAATATATGAGAGGCCGCTGAAGGAACGAGTGTTTATAGCTGCTATAATAGAAATGAGAGCAGGAAAATAAACATTGGTTTCAGCAATGTTCCACAGCATCAAGTGTAACTATGAAATTATTGCGAGGAATCGAACATTTGAGAATGTTGTTATAGGAACATTGGAGTCATGACATTTGAAAATGTTTACTACGTCCCAGTTTACCTACTTATACTGTTAGGGTGTGTAAATATACATTTAATATCAGACAAATTGCCTGTGAGTAAAGAAAAGTATAAAAAATGTTAAACATTTTCTGGTGTGTGTATAAACAATGTTTTTAAATTCAGTTGTAAAATACGTAATGTTGCTGACTAAAATGATCACAATTGTCTTTTTTTTCTGTTGCGTACAATTTTCTTTTGGCACCCAACAACAACAATAAAAAATAATAGCACAATTTTAGTTTTGTACAAGAAAAAAATATTTTAATTTGCCACTTGCTTGTGTACATTATTTTTCATTTGATTAAAAAGAGGGGAAAAAGTAGAAACACTGTTAGCAATTGAACAGATGACAGATTTAAACCTGACGTACTGCTGGTGTGTAATATACCGTGTATTTTTTTGTGTGTCAGAATACACAGACCGGCCTCTGAAGCTAGTTTTGAAAGTAGCAGGTAATGAGGTCACCACAGGCAGCGCCAGCCTCGAACCTGTTCACAACGATCAGGTAGATTCTGACAAACACAAGGACAAAAAGAAAAAGAAGAAAAAGAAGGACGAAAAGGATAAAGAAAGCCCCCCAGGTTCACCTGGCGAGGACAGGAAGAGAAAGGTAATAAATAACACAGTGTTTGTGTAAATGTCGATGAGGATGTTACGATAATGTTTAAACAGGCGCGTGTGCATACATTTGGAAACAGTTTAGCGTTTTGTGTGCTTCTAGATGACGAAGAAGAGGAAAGGTCACGATTCAGGAGATCAGGACTGGGACGAGCAGAGCAGAACTCCGGTCCGGTCATATGTGTCCCAGGATAAACCCCTCACTCCCTCACTGGCTAAACCAGAAGGTGTTTGTGTTCCAGTATGAATGCAGATACAAATGGATGAATGCAGATATTATTATTTTTTTGGTCTTTTTGTATTGCTGCTGTTTGGCACATGATGTCTATGAATAGACACGTGTATGTAAAATTTTAGCATGAGGATTTCTTTTAAAGCATAATAATTAGGTAATCCAGCCTACATTATTTCAAATCAAATTTTGTTTGTCACATACATACAGAGTACGACATGCAGAGAAATTCACGGATTTGTGAAACTGCATACGTTACATCATACTTTCTTTCTCTCTCTCGCTCTCTGTATACTGTATATATTTGGGCTGTCGAAATAAATTTGTTAAAACGTTCAACCAAATCCATTTGAACAGCACTGATTTTATTAACGTGCGATTAATGCAGTGAATAAAATAAATATAATATATATAAATAAATGTAACAGGTGAAATTTAAAGCTTCAACACACATTTATCCATGGTGTCCTTTTCTAACATTTTTGATCACTAAACATTTGTTTTACTGACCTGCCATGATGCAGTCATCCGGCAATTAAAATCGTCCATGTGGAAACAGCAAAAGTTCCACTTGGTATACTGATGATTTTATGAAAACCCCTTACATTTGATAAAGCATCCATATTTGTGTATGGTCATGTTGATTAGAGAATTAGAAACTTGAAAAGTATTAAGTAGAGGTACATTTTAGAACAGATAAAAATATGCGATTAAGTTGCGATTAATCCCGAGTTAACACGTGACAATCATACAATTCATTTTGATAAAATATTTTAGCCGAATATATACTGTGTGTGTGTGTGTGTCTGTGTGTATAGTGTGTGTCTGTGTGTATAGTGTGTGTGTGTGTGTATAGTGTGTGTGTGTGTGTGTGTGTGTATGTACAGTGTGTAAAGTCTAACTCTTTTGCTCTGTTTCTTTGTTGTGTTTTGTCCCAAATAGATAAAGAACAGACTCCACTACAGGAAGCACTGAGTCAGCTGATCAGGCAGTTACAGAGGTCAAAAGATGTTGTGAATACCTTATTACTTTGTAAAATCTTATGTTCCTTGAATGAAGCCTTGCTGCTGTACTTAATATTTATAGTTTGCTTATAAAAGAAAAAAGAGACAAACATTCTGTATACTATAAAAATAAATATTTAGTTTATATTATTATATATTATTTACTGCCTTTAGATGCAGTGTTTCCCTACTTATTATTTACATGAAATATTTGCATGGATTGGTGTCATGTCAGACGGGCAAATTTTTATACAAAAGAAAAATCAAGGCATAAGGTTGGTTTCCTGCTCCTCAGAATTTAGTTGGGCTCTTCTACTCATTAGGATGACATGCAAAGTGTTGAGTTTGCTTCGCAATTCTGTTGTTTGTAGTAATGGTGCAATAAACTTTAAAGCTAAAATAATGCTTTTTTGTTGTTGTATTGTTTTAGAAAAGACCCAAATGCATTTTTCTCCTTCCCTGTGACGGATCTGATCGCTCCTGGCTACACTCTGATCATTAGGAGGCCCATGGATTTCAGCACGATGAAGGAGAAGGTGAAAAGAGAGTGCTACCAGTCCCTCGATGAACTAAAGGTACTTTGTTTAGTTCAATCACACCCACCGTAATTTGGCATACTGTACGTGGCAGATGTATGACCTCGCAATACCTTTTCTTTAAACAGATGGATTTCAGGATTATGTGCGAGAACGCCATGATTTACAACAAGCCAGATACAATTTACTACAAGGCTGCAAAAAAGCTTCTTCACTCTGGAATGAAGATTTTAAACCCTGTGAGTTCCCGTTTGGACACGTGCTTGTTTTAGTGCACTGTGGACACTAGGGGCAGTACACTGTTGCATTAAGACTGGAGCATGGGGTATTACAGCATGTTAACATTAGGATGAAAGAATAGGTTAAGATAAGGGTGAAATGAAAACTTCATTTTGAAGCATGTGCATTAGTGATGGCTATTTATAAACTTGTTTAAGTGTGTGTGTGTGTGTGTTTATGTAGGAAAGGCTTGAAAGCCTGAAGCAGAGCATTGAGTTTATGGCAGACCTAAAACCAGGCAGAGGATCAGAGGACGGAGAGGAACAGAGGTCATCCAGTGACCCCAAGGACAGGTCGTCTCCTATGGATACCAGTGACAACTCGCAGTCACCCAGAGTGGCGCACCGAGACATGCCCAGGTACCACCACCTAATATCATGTGATACCGCTCATCAGCTCACTCACACCTCAGTACTGCAACACTGTCCTAATGTTTTTATTTTATTCTTCAATCATTTTTTGATATTTTAAAATGTGACTGACCAATAACAAAGCAGGTCGTAATCACACGATCCTCAGAACAGAAATAACTGCTTATGGCCTGTTGTGTTTGTCCCAGAGAAGCATTTAAATAAATATTGTGCTATGAATAAAATGATGTGAGAAAACACATATGGCAAAGAGTGACTGCATCATCCAAAAACATTACTGTAGGTCAGGAGTGTCAGTCTCTCTCTCTCTCTTTCTCTCTCTCTTTCTCTCTCTCTCTCTCTCTCTCTCTCTCTCTCTCTCTCTCTCTCTCTCTCTCTCTCTCTCTTCTCTCTTTCTCTCTCTCTCTCTCTCTCTCTCTCTCTCTCTCTCTCTCTCTCTCTCTCTCTCTCTCTCTCTCTCTCTTCAATATTCTACCGATTATTCCAACAATTAATGGAGTAATCGTATAGGAAGTACTTTTTCTTTATTAAAGAGCAATACTAAATATACAAGAGAAAATAAGACGAGTCTCTTAAAATAAACAAGTAATTTGTTTTCTTTTTTACAAAAGTTGACATTTAATTTCTGAAATTGCACACAAGAATATCTGTGAAAACGAAACCCATTTAGTGCATTTAATTGCAGTTACATGAAAATATAAATATATAAATAAAATGTACAAAAACATTTCAGCGTAACCGCACTGCACGTTTTACTTAGTTAATTTGTTTGTTTTAGTCTGGAATTATCCCAAACTTAGGAAACATTTCGTCATTTCCTGAATCCTCTGAAAGTCTGCTTCCACCACATTAAAAAAAGTTTGGCTAATTCCAGTTGGCTAATTCTAAACAGTTTTTTTCTCGCAATTCTGACTTTACTTCTTGTAAACATCCAACATTTCTGGTGCATCCACCGGTAGCTATGTTGTGGGCCTGAAGTTTGAAGCTGTTGGTGTATGAACAAGGCGCCTCTGCTTCATCTATCTTGTTTCGTCTCCTCCAGAGCTGAGTGTTAGACAGAGTTCTCTTCAGGGATCAGAGGCACAGTTTGATACTATGTACTTTTATTGATTGTAGCCCATTTTATTTTCAATGTGTAAAACTTTCTGGCACTTTGGGGGGTGACGCTGCTCGGTTGGCTAAAATAAATAAACTTGGAATTAAAAAAAAAAAAAAAAAAAAAATGTTTTTCAGAAAACGGGCTTTCAGGGAAAACACAATGCTCTATATGTTTGTTGCCAGTTAATTTTTTTTTATAAATGTCCACGAGGTGAGACATGTCAAGCACTTATATTTTTATAAAAGTTTTAATGATCCCCCCTCGTTTGTCTTTGTTTCCAGTAAGGAAGCCAAAGAGGAAGCTCAGAGGAGCACAACCCAGGCAGAGAAAGATCTAGAAGAGATTAAAAAGATTATAGAAGAGTCTGGAGGTAAACTGTCCATCAGAAGCCTTCAGTGTGAGGTGAGTTACTAACTGCACCATGAGGCAGGTTTTTGGCATCATTTTTCATTTTAGACGTTGAAGGAAAAAAAAAAAACCCCACTGGTTTGTTTAATTGCTCTTGAATATTTCTTTTACTACGTTTTACTTTACCTGGTAGCTGGACTTTGAGAGGAGGAAGTCTGATGGTACGACTACGCTGGGCATCGCGAACCCTGCTGAACCGAATGCTGGAGGTAACAGTGTGTGGTGTTTATATAAAGATAATTACAGTGATTTAATTTAATTAAAAATATGTAAGCAGTGATTAAATTGTTGGTCATCAATTTAAGTGCAGGGGTAAGGATGTGAGGGGTGAGTATTTTAAGGTGTAACTGTCTTATTTACTGCATAGTTTACTGTAGTGTGTGTGTGTGTGTGTGTGTGTGTGTGTGTGTGTGTGTGTGTGTGTGTGTGTGTGTGTGTGTGTGTGTGTGTGTGTGTGACTGGCAGATCCAGGGTACTGTTCAGTGAAGCTGGGGATGATGGGAGGCCGGCTGCAGACTGGAGTAAACACTTTGCAGGGTTTTAAAGAGGACAAAAGAAACAGAGTCACTCCTGGTAACACACATGTTTTTCTGTCGTTCTTACTTTATATCTTTCTTTTCTTTGGTTTCTATTTTTCTTACGCTGTCTCTTTCTCTGTTTCTTTTTTTTGTTTGTCTGCCCATCTCTCTGTCTGTGTTTATTCTTCTCTCCCTTTCTGTCTGTCTCTCCTACAGTGGATCTCTCTCTGCTTTTCTTTGTCTGTTTGTCTGTCTGTCTATGTATCTTTTTTTTCACTCTTGTACACTCTCATGCATTCTCTCTCTCTCTCCGTCTCAGTTTCTCTCTTTCAGTGCATCTCTTTATCTCATCTCCTTTTTTTTTTTGCATGTTTGTCACACAAATGTTTCAGATGATCAAACTAATTTAAATATTAGTAAAAGACAACACAAGTGAACACAACATGCAGTTTTTAAATGAAGGTTTTTATTATTGAGGGAAAACAAAATTCAAAACTACATGGCCCTGTGTGAAAAAGTGTTTGCCCCCTAAACCTAATAACTGCTTGGGCCACCCTCAGCAGCAACAACTGCAATCAAGCGTTTGCGATAACTTGCAATGAGTCTGTTACAGCGCTGTGGAGGAATTTTGAGCATGAACCACCTTTTTAAGGTCATGCCACAGCATCTCAATAGGATTCAGGTCAGGACTTTGACTAGGCCACTCCAAAGTCCTTATTTTGTTTTTCTTCAGCCACTCAGAGGTTGGCAACACTTTTTCACACCACCGTACACAGATATTTTTATATTTCTTTCTTATGGAAACAGTTAATTTATTATTAAATGCTGAACCGTAGCTATTTAAAGTGTACTGAAGTTATTCGCAGTAGGGTGATTACGACTCCTCACTCATCTCTCCCGTAGTCTTTTTCTTTCAAAATTAATTTAACACGGACACCAGAAAGATTGTAAAGATCTTCTCAGAGTGCTGACACCAGAGACTCCTTTCATGAACATTACATCAATGTTTTCTAGCTTTAAAATATCAGTTATATGGAGCACTTGCTGTCCCAGTGCATGAGCTGCCACTCCAGAAACGATAACATATTAGGATGAGCACTTTAATATAAACCCAAATATGTTTCAACCACAAATTACTGTATAAGTCGTATATAAATTAAATCCACACCAGTTAGAGTCAAGATTTCAATTGCACTAATGAGACATTTCAGAGCTGCGAGGTGAGTTGAGGACACCGGCCCGTGTGTGTGCCTGGATAACCTGTGATCCCGTGTAACACGTCTGTCTGTCGATGTTTTTCGTTTCAACAGTGATGTATATGAATTATGGACCGTACAGCTCATACGCTCCGACGTATGACTCCAGCTTCGCAAACATCAGCAAAGAAGACTCTGATCTGATCTACTCCTGCTATGGCGATGAGTCCAGCCTGCAAGGTTCTGAGAGGTGTGTGTTTACATTATTTTGGGTAATGTGTGCATATTCGAATACAGGATTGGACTTGCAAAATATTATACATCATACAGTGATAACAATTTTAATCCAGAACTGATTCTTTTTTATGTAATATAAGCAATAGGAAATGCCTGAATATTCACCTACTGCTGTGTGTGTGTGTGTGTGTGTGTGTGTGTGTGTGTGTGTGTGTGTGTGTGTGTGTGTGTGTGTGTGTGTGTGTGTGTGTGTAAAACTGAGTCAGCGAATCCAACCCCCACACAGTCAATGCAACCATTCATATTCATCACAACACACTCACTTCGGAATGTTATTTAACACTTGTGCATATGTCGCGTGTGTGGCACATTTTAGTATTGCAGAATTCCTGGCCAAGTCAGAGGAGCACATGAGCAGACTGGCGGATAATATTTTGGACTCTCTGACCAATGGAGAGCACTCCAGACATCTGAAAGAGACTGAGGCTGTAAGGATGAATGTTTTTTTTTTTGTTTTGTTTGTTTACTAAATTCCAGATTGTTGAACATAAGTTCTTTCTGCCAAGATCAGACTGCTGATTTAAAAATGATACAAGTTCCAGTGTTTTACACAAAATCATGTTTAAAATAAAGCGTAGCTCAGAACTGGTACATGATGAATAGGATGTGTGTCAATAATAATCTCATGAAATATGATCTTGGATCCTGTGCTTTTACCCGTTCTTTACATATTGGACATCAATATTTAAACTATTGATTGACTGACTAATAAAACAAAAAAAAAACAGTATAACACTTTCTCTTCTGTAGAGTGGCCAAGAAGGCAAAGAGCCAGCAGAGAAGTCTGACACTGCTGATGATGTTGAGGTAAGACAGTATAAAAAAAAGGGGAAACACTTTTTTTTTTAAAAATCAGTGTTTATTTATAGCTGACTTTATTTAGTCTGCATGATTCTGAAGGTTTTCATTAGTCAGTTTTGGCACAGTGGGAAATTCCCAAGACCTTAAACCGCTGAGTCACACCTATTGACCTGTTATATATGAAGAAGCGCACTCAGGGAAGCAGTGGTGGAAAACGTAAACATTTTTGATGCCTATGAAAAAAATTATATATGTCAGAACCTCGGAAATTATATTCCTATTCACGTCAGGGCAGACATTGTTCAATATAACATTCACAAACAAATCTTAAAAATAATAATAAAATAATGTGGAGTAGTGTGTGTGTGTGTGTGTGTTTGTGTGTGTATCTGTTACAATTAAAAACCCACTTTTGAAAAATGTATGATGCCCAGCAGAATGGAACACTAAATTTCATCAATTATTCAAATGCAGTGCTCATAGATCAGTATGTTTACTTTTGTACCTCAGTTATTTAAGCAGGTCATCTGTAATTTCAGTCAAGTTAAAAAAAAAAATTGTTTAGCTTATTGCATATGGCTGTAGCTGTTTTATTATATAACCAATGTAACCAGAGTCCAGTTTTTGCTGAAGATAAAATTCAGCAGCATGCACACAGT
The DNA here is from genome assembly GCF_946808225.1 of Silurus aristotelis. Classification (NCBI taxonomy): domain Eukaryota; kingdom Metazoa; phylum Chordata; class Actinopteri; order Siluriformes; family Siluridae; genus Silurus; species Silurus aristotelis. Next base: position 10,617,100 of record NC_139582.1, read on the forward strand.
CACATTCTTCTGTAACTGAGTAAAGTAGAACGTTACATAAGTTACTGAAATATGAATTGATATAAATGGTATAATATGGTTTGAAGGGTTTTGAGTGTATTAAGTTTGTATGCAAATGTTGATCCAAAAGCAAAACAACTTAAAAAGTTGTTCAACCTAGTAAATGGAGTCTTTTACAAGTTTGAGAACAAACAACTTTAGCTTAAAAACCCACAATAGAATAATTAAAGGGTGCGTGGTAGCAGAACGTGATGAATAATTCCTTACTTGACGGAGTGTGCGGTCAAAATGGCTTAATCGGCATCGCTGCACACGCTCTGGCATTGTGCGGCTGTCAGTTAACGTTTTTGTGCTCACAGAGGTTTTTGTTTAAAAAAAATCCCTGTGCCAAAAAATATAAAGCAGCTGAACAGCACTTTTTTTTGCAGCAGCAGAGTAACTTTTGAAGGCAAATACAATGCCGTTTTAAAGTCTTGATGAATTTGGTTTTTATGGTGGGGGTCAGTTTTAGGTTTTGATGCTTACGATAATCTAAATAATAGATACGTCTTATTATATCACTGTTAATCATGAAAGAAAAAAAAAGCATTTTAATTACTAAATCTTTGTACATCCTTGTAAATGTAATACGTCATTAAAACCCTAAAGAAAAGATGATTCCCTGAATGTCCTCTTTTCTTTAAAGACGGACTGTGAAGGACAGAAATGCGTCCGGTTATTTATTTATTTTTTTAAACTCCCATCTGAACTCTACTTCATCGGGTAAACCATCTGATCACATGAAGTGAACATGACCCTAATCGTGATGGAGGTTTTCAAATATCAATTTTGTAGCAAGTTCTTATTTTTTATACTATACCCCCTTATACTCCTCCCATTCACTCCAGACTCCTAAAACCTTCAGAAGGTCATAGTTGGATGTCTGTGAAAGTTCCCTCAGACCCACTGTGAAACTAAACAATTCCTAACCAAAGAGTGGAGAGGAACACATTTTATGTGAAGGACCTAACAAAACCTTAAACATTCTTAAAAAGTCTGCCATATTTCACAAACGGACTACGAATAGTTACAAACATTTGATTGTTTTAAAAAGAAATAAAATGTAAGGCTTTTAGTAGGTTCAGTTGTGAGTTGCTGTGTTGTTGTTCTGCAAGTTTAGAGCACCAGACTGCAGGAGTTAGTATCCTACCCTGGTAAGCCTGGTAAAGCAGACAGAACCCCAGTATGATGTCTCTTTCTGCTTCTCTGCTCTAAAGCAGCTGTGTAAACAAAGCCAGTCTACCCTCCCACACACACACACACACACACACATAGGAGCATTTGAGGATGGGTTCCCTCTTGAGTCTGGTTCCTCTGAAGGTTTGAAATGCCATCTCAGGGCTGTTTGTCTTGCCACAGTCACCACTGGGACAAACTTACAGTTATAAGAAACAATCTTGTACATTCTTTGTCTAGTTTGGAGACCATGTTCACTGTTAAAAGCGCTCTCACGTCTACCAAAAAAAAAAGCCATGGGGGCAAAGTTCCATTAAAAAATGTTCATAATCCTGGCCAAGTTTAATATGTTCCTTCCTTGGAAGCGGTTTCTTTGAAGCGGGTGCGAGTCTCCTTGTTTCTCTGCTGGTGATGTGAATTAAGTAACAATGGCATAAATAACAAGGTGTAACATTTTGCACTGGATAAGTCAAGCATTTATTGTTTTCACTAACAAATAGTTCATTTCCTTCCTTATGTGGGTCACTTGATATGCTGTGTTTGTATGAATAAAGAGGCAAAGTGTGATAAAGGATGTAGGTGGGAGCAAAAGTTTGGGATTATTTGGGGGGGGAAATAACCTATATTGTGTTGCTCAGCAAGATGAAGTCGTTATTTTTTTATGTTCAATTTAATTCATTTCATTCATTCATTTTCTCCCGCTCCTGCTGACCCAATTTAAATCAATTCAAGTTTATTTCTATAGCGCTTTTCACAATGGACATTGTTTTAAAGCAGCTTTACAGAATGTAAGAATTATAGAACAACATTTGTAATAAGCAAACTTTTCGTATTTGGCTCCAATGAGCAACTCTCATTTTTTGAGTTAGAATTGTTTTTAAATATCTACCTGCCACCATATCAAAAGTTTTTTTTCTTGTCTTGCTGAACATGCCCACCATTTTCCTCTCTTCCCCTCTTTAGGTGGTCAGGTCAGAGGTCAAATCTGCAAACAGCATGACCGTTCTGAATTCAGTCATCAGTTTGGGTTTGGGTCTCGACATCTTACCAGAAAGCTTTGACTCACAGGGTGAGTGTTTGCACTTGTTAAAGCACAGACCACACAAAACTCATCCAAATCCACCTCACCGCATCCTTTAGTCCTTATTTAAAATGAATCAATAAATGTATATGGCTGCTGAATAGAATTGCGATTTTCCTTTAGGCCATACCCACTGCCTGAACCTGCTTTTGTTGTGCTTTTTTTTTTTTTTTTTTTTTAAGTGAAAGCAGAATATTTAGTAGACCATATTGACTTTTCTTTTTCTTCACATCTCAGAAGCTGAACAGTTCCAGAAGAAGCTGGACGAGACGACCGTTTTGCTGAGGGACCTGCACGAAGCTCAGAGAGAAAGACTCAGTGCCAAACAGCCTCCTAATATGATCTGCCTGCTCGCACCTACTGCCAAGGAACTACAGCTAGGTACACGTTCACAACATTCCTACACACACACACACACACACACACACACACACACACACACACACACACACACAGGTTTCTTCTCACTCTTAACTATAGAGCACATTTATCTACTTATAATTAACCCAGCACAAGTTTATCAGGGTTTTTTTTTCTGAAACGTCACGATGATGTGTGTTGTTTTTTTGTGTGTGTAGCGGAGAAGGTGACTGAAAACCTGGCTCAGCTGACCAGTCAGGTGACTCCTGGAGATGTGAGCAGTGTGTATGGCATTAGGAAAGCTATGGGCATATCAGTGCCTAGTGAACCTACAGAGGATACATTCACACACCTGACCACAGGTACAAAACACATGCACAAATACTGTTTATGCCGCAACTGAATATTTCAGTGTAAGACATTTGTTTACTTTTCCAATACCTTAAACCCAAACCATTTGCACCAGTAGTGCTACTAATAATTTTCCCACACCTTTTGTTTGATTAGCTGTAATTCCCGAGCGTAGGTGCAGTTTATAGTAAAACATTACATAATGTTAACATTGACATTATAACCTTATGTGAAGTGGATAACACTTGATTATCTCTGCATCACAGCACCTGTTAGTGGGTGGGATATTTTAGGCAGCAAGGGAACATATTGTTCTCAAAGTTGACGTCTTAGAAGCAGGAAAAATGGGTGTGTTTGAGACGAGACCAGCTTGTGATGGTTAGATGACTGGTTTAGAACATCTCCAAATCTGCAGCTCTTGTGAGCTCAGCCTGCAGTGGTCAGTATCTATCAAAAGTGGTCCATAGAAGGAACCGGTGGTAAACCAGTGACAGGGTCATGGGCAGCCAAAGGCTCATTGATGCACGTGGTGAGCACATGCTCGACAGGTCAGAACTGTTTTTGCAGCAAAAAGGGGGAAACACCACAATATTAGGCAGGTGCCCAAAATGTTATGTCTTATTGATTGGTGTGTGTGTAGTGTGTGTATGTGTATGCTGCTCCAATAATTCCCATGAACTAAAGGATACTAGCCATTGTGTTTGTACTGTAAGCGTAACAGAAATGTTTATCCCTTTCCAGTGGGAGCAGAGCAGCTGGACAGTGTGTGTACGGGCTCTGATGTCGTCCCCACAGCGTAATTGTATTGGTCATTCCTGTGTTAATGGTGCTCATGTTGTCTAATGTTTATATGCAATTTGCTTAATAAATGTGTTTTTTTATTAAATAGTTTTTATGAAATCTGTCAATGCAGAAGATTTTTTACTTTTAAAACGTTATGAGGTGGTATCAAAAAGTTTCATGACTTGCTCTAGAAACTAGAAAGTACTTTTATTTACGTTTACACACCATCACCTTTAAAATAGTCCCCTTGCACAGCAATACGGCGCTCCCAGCATTCCTTTTCGAAGTGTGCCAAGCACCTTCTGTGGTTCGTGTTGGATCTCCGCACTGGTGTCAAAACGTCAGGAAGAGCGCAAAGTCTGCAGGGGGCAAATCTGGAATGTAGGGTGGGTAGGTGGGTGCGGAGGTGAGAACATGTTGTTTCCAGCGAGAAACTCACGTGAGGTGAGCTCGGTGACATGGTGCGCACGTGCTCAAAATAGCACCTAATGTACACTGAACACAATGTATTTTGGCACACTGACTTATGAAGGTCAGTGCTCCTGTGACTGCGCGTGCAGCCTTGTGCTATTGATGTGTTCTAAAACTATTCCCGAAGTTTATTGCTACCACCTCGTTTCAGGCAATCTCTTATTACAGCCAGTAATATTTACGGGCTTTAATAGATGTACCACCACAGCAAGCGTGGCACCTGAAACATGGGAAATTGTTTATTCCATACGACACTGTACACCTTACACCAAAGTTTAAAATGGGAAAGATGTTAGTTTCAGTTCAGTCATGTTACAGTACACCTACATTCTGTTTACCCTGTCTGCTTTATCTGCACACAGACTCCGCCCCTTCCTTATACATCACATCATACAGACAAGCAGCTGCAGCTCATGGCTAACAGGAAAGTGCAACATGGATACGTCTCAAATAGAAGGAGTCATAATGGCTGTCGGGCATGTTAGAAAAATGTGTTGAAATTTCCTTTTTTTTTTTTTTTTTTTGCAATCGAACAGATTGTACCGTAGTATTTTTTTATTTTTGCTATGTTATGTTTAGGATGAGTAAGCAGATGACTAAATTACTTAATATTGATGTGTTGCAGTTAGAAGGAAATTATGGAAACTGGAAATCCAGTTTGAACTCGACAGCAACTTCTCAAAAAGGATTTCTGTCCTTCCAAAATTTTCACATCATGTCATAACAAGTCATGGTAATATAATAATAATAATAATATGAATACATCCTCTTCCTGGTTGAGTCTGCAGATTCCAACGTTTGCTAGTAAGCAGGTTTACGAAAAAAGATTTACGGTGTCAATCAGCAGTACTGAAAAGACCAAGTTTCCTCTTCTGGAAGTTTAGTTACTTGCATCCACAGTTTTTAAGGATCAGAACAGTGCAAGTTTAAGGGCACTGAACACACACACAAAAAAATGCTACTCCAGCATTAGGTGGGAACGTTCAGTCTGGGCCAGTCTGTAAAGTGTATATTTGTTCAAAGTTTCTGGCTTTGTGAGGATTTTTTAGGCTTCTGTCCCATGCCTTCCAAAATTTTGAAGTTCCTTCAGGCTTTTATAACAGCATAAAAAAACAATTCACATTCCAAGAAATACCGTTAAAAAAAAGGAAAATGGAAAACGCCATCCATCCAGCCGTGTTTGTGCGCATGTACGTGAATGTGAGCACTTTCAGCTGAGCCCCATTCCCTGCTGCTTATTGGAGTCTGTACATACAAAAAATGTTTTGAGTTCGCCTTTCCCCTTCACGTTGATCAGACCTCGGCAATCGCACGAGTATCCCAGATTCTGCAGCACGTCCGACGTCTCCTCCGTCACCTGAACCGTATATACAGCGTGTTAATTCACTGCTTAATAAAACTTGTTCTCCAGCCTTGTCATTAGAAAGTTGACATGGCTTTGATACTTCTACACATCGTTTCCATGCTTTGACATGCTGTAAATGTTGATGTTTTTTGGGTTGTTTACAACAGAACTGAAGAAATGCACATTATTAAACAAAGTTAAAAGCATTTCAGTGCAGAAATGTTCAGCTGTTAAAATGTAGATCAAAGTGACTACGGCTACGACGCCCATTTCAGCGTTTTATTGTCAATAATTAAACAACTTAATACATTTAAACTACAAATTATTGGCACCTCTTAAGAAAAGATACAAATTGTAACAAAATTATATTATCAAGTAAAACAATCTAAAATTAACCTTTCAAAACATTTAAAACAGTTGATGTACTTTGTAGTCACTTGACCATAACCAATAACATGCAAAGCATTTTCCCAACACCGATCATTTGCATGTGGAATTTCAGTGGAATCTTAAAGTATCTTAGTGGCTCATTATGAGTCAGCTGTTACTAAGCACTTCTGTCTTTCTCATATGATTAATCAAAAGCCAAAATGTCAAAAAAAATTATTATAGGCCTTTGGGAAAATGTCAACTATAACCATTATGGCAATTTAGCTTTTTCAATATCACGTTTGACATTGTCTCTGGGGAGTTTATTATTTAATCTAGATTCAGCTTGTGGGTCATTGAAAGTCAGTTAAAAGATAGCTAGAGCAGTATTTACCTGGATCCTGCCCAGTTCTCCGGTGCTCTCCATTCGGCTGGCTACGTTCACAGTGTTTCCCCAGATGTCGTATTGCGGCTTGCGTGCGCCGATCACCCCCGCTATTACCGGCCCGTGGTTTATCCCTGCACAAACACACAATCGACATGTTTACAAAACACTTGACAAAATATTTGTCATCAGGAAGCAATTCCTACGACAACATAATTTTTTTTACATGCCTTGGGAGTAAACAGTTAAACCGTTTTAACTGATGTGTATAAAAAAAAAACCCACACGTCACTGACCGAGTGTTTTCACACATTCTAGTCCAATGTCAATTACTATTTATAACCATGGGTGAGAACCACATCACTTTATAAAGAGACTTGAGACATAATGGGTCGCTTGATTAAAGTTAGGCCTAGCACCTTCTAAACTAGAAAACAAAATGAAATTCATTTTTCAGGCTTGATCTCAAACACCCTCTACATGGAATTAATAATACATTTCACCACAAATCTTCAGTGATGGAAATGAAACTTTAAATAGATCTTCAGAGTTAAAACAGAGCACCGAACAGCAGACTTTTAATAAACTCTCAGTGCAACAGGTGCACAGTTACTCTCCTGCATCTACGATACATTCACTGCAGCCCACTTCAAGCAGATGAGCAGCTCGTGTGTATGTCATGTGCAAAGTGAACAGATTTATGGATGCATGGAGCTTCATGGATGAAAGGATGGACAGATGAATGCTAAAATTAATTCAACCAAACAATATTCATCTTCTCCACATTCCAATGTGTGTTCCCAATGGGTTTTCTGGAGGTAAATGAATAGATACATTTATGGATGAACATTTAAATGAAAGAATGAATGGATGGATGATAAAATAGATGAATTAATAGTTTGGGAAAGGAAAGGAACTAGTAAGGAAAGTGGATGGATGGATGGATGGATGGAGAGATGGATGGAGAGATGGATGGAGAGATGGATGGAGAGATGGATAAATAAGGAGTACAAAATAGACGGAATATTGACAGAGGGACAGTGGGTGAACTAATTGTTTGATATTGAGATTGTTTAATGAGAGGATAAATGAATGGAAAGGAAGATGAATGGATGGACAGAACAATTGCTGGATGGATGGATGCATTAATTACAAACTGCTAAATCAATGCATGAAAACAATCTGCATGTTCTCCTGGTGTCCAAGAAGTGTTCAAAAGTAGTGTGCTCCCATGTATGAATTAGTGTGTGAGTGTGTGATGCACAATATTCCCATCTGAAATGTGTGTGAGATTAACTGTAATCCGTCCAAAATGTATTCAGAATAAAGCTTTTTATGAAGACAATGAGTGGCAAGTTTATTGAATATTTAAAATGATCTATTCATAATCGACACCAACTGCTTGCACAGCATCTCTCAACTTCTGAGCAGAAAATAGAATCTCAAAACCATGCTGTTCAATTATTAGGAATGTATGTGGTGTGTGTTTCTTGTCAGGCCTCCATGGACGAGAAGTAAGTAGAACCGTGTGTATGTGGGTGTGTGTCACTACACTCACCCACACGCAGTCTAAAACTGTTAAATGAATGGCGGTTGATGCCGTCCAGCTTCCCCATCAGAGCGATGGCAAACTCCACCATGATGCCGATCTGCGCCGGCTGCCGCTCGCGGTCCTGCCAATACACAGCACTCACAATTACAATGTGGACTGTGAATACAATGGTGGGTAAAAGAATGGATAGATACTGTAGATGAATGGATGTTTAAACGGATAAATTCATAGATACATAATTTTTTAAGAATTGATATATTACAGTGATTTTTGTGTAAAAGGTTGAATGCATTATTTAAAAAATAATTAAAGATTTATTTAAGTTATGTGGTGATGAGTACCTGCATCGGCTGATCTCTAATGATTATAATAAAATTCTTTAAAATAATCATTATTTTACTAAACCCTATAATCTATAGAGCTTTAGGCTTTACAGGTTTATATAATACGATTATATTACTAATCCCTGTATATTAATAGTAACGTGTACACTCCCTCTCTGTGGCCTGATGTAGGTTCTTTACTGTTCATGCTGCAGTGTAATACCTGGTTTGTCTCTTGTCCAGGTGTTCCACTGAGCCCTGCAGCAGCCATATAGGTGCTGCCGATAGTCTTGATCTTCTCCACACCACTGAACTTTGGCTTAGACAGTAACTGCAGCCACAGAAAGATAATACACGGCTTTATTCTTGCTTTCAAGTCATGACACTAAAGAACTTATATGCGCTGATGGTTTACTTCATCGAAGTCAGCGATGATCTCATTGAGCAGCCTCAGACACTCCAGTCCCTCTTTGTTGATGTCGCACTCCGTGTAGAACTCCTTAAAGTCAGGAACTGAAGCAAACATCACACACACGCATTCGTACGACTTGTAGTACAAATCCTGAACAAAACACAAAAACACACAGCTTATTAATATGAGGCATGGACACTAATAATAATAATAACATTTCTTAATAAGAAGAAAAATAATATCAACATACATATATATATATATATATATATATATATATATATATATATATATATATATATATATATATATATGTATGTATGTTGATATTATTTTTCTTCTTATATATATTGCGTTATGTAGAACTTCAGCAATTCAGTTTTTACGAAACAGGGTGCAACAATTTAACCTCAAATTACCAAATTTACAATAAAAAATATGTTAATATAAGAAAACAATTATAACAATATGCTGGTAAAATTCCTATTCCAGAACACACTAAAACAGTGGCCCCCAACCCCCGTGCCGTGGACCGGCACCAGTCCGTGGCGCAAATAGTACCGGGCCGCACCGAAAGAACACATAACTTTTATATTTATGTTTTATTTATTATCTGATTCTGAACGATGTTTTATTTTGGAAAAACACCGGATTCTCTCCACCACATCTGTCTATGACTCACTCTTGATGCATTTCATGATGCCTCGGTCACATGTCTTTCCTCCATCCGCTACCTTCTTAAAGGGGCTGCTTTAGCGGGTAACATAATACATTACCGCTAAATATAAAATATTATATTTTGAAAATACAAGTTTTTATGCCGGTCGTATCATTTTATTTTATTGTATTTATCCGCCACACCTTAAAGGCCGGTCCTTGAAAATATTGTCTGACATTAATCTGGTCTGTGGCGCCAAAAAGGTTGGGGACCGCTGCACTAAACCAATCAGAGCTAAACACAATACAACAACTACCACAGTGTAGGACACAAGGGGATGGATGAGAACCAGATGTGTGAAGAAATGGAGATACTATTTTAAAAACAAGAATGTCATGCCGGACTGTACAAAACTTAGATAGTATAACAAAATTATTCTGCAAAACAACAAAAAAAACTAAAAAAACTCCAATATCATTGGTACATCTGTGTTCGTTGTATGTATAAATGTTAGACACATACATACATTTTTTTTCCAGTACTGTCCAACTGTGTAATCTTTCTGTAAATAAACTTCATAAATACTGATAAACTTAAACATGTGCAATTCACATCTGTGTTTAAAACATTATGTAATCCAGCACAGCTCTAAAAACTCCAAGGCTTCTGGAGTGCTGAATATTACAGTCAGTTGTGCTGGTTTATGGAACGATTAACATTTCTTCCTGCACCATTTGTATACACGCTAAACTGAACTCCTTCACAACTCAATGACCATCACATCTGTCTATCTGTATTGCATATTACATATATACTGTACACTTTAGTAATAAAAGTAGCAGCACTGGCTTTATGGCATAAACTAGCTTAATACTAATGTGAAATGCAACATCACAGTAATTTCGTAAAGCGGTGGACGAAGTACGCAAACTGTGTGAAAATACTGGGTAAAAATATTACTCCAGTAAAAGTGTCCCTTTAAACTTTCACTTGAGTATAAGTACAAAAGTATTTGCATTCAAATGTACTTAAGAATCCAAAGTACTATGATGTGTTATGGCTATAATGTTCCTATTATCAGACTCTTTGCTTAATGAACTCATCTTATGTGAAAAGACGTTAATGTTACTCTCAGCACAACAGTCTATTAATAGAATCATATTAATTAATCAAACACTGAGTGATATCTATTACAATTATTATGAGCCCAAAACCTTCTTTTCAACTACTTCAAAAATATAATTGCAAATAAGGCCACGGGTGTTGTGGCAAGTTATAGTTTCTTCTATCATTTATTCCTCAAAAAATTTGAAATGCCTGCTACTGAACTGATGCCGAACAGTATGTTGGTGATAAATAGATACCACCAAGCTGCAATCAAAACAAGTTCAAAACAGAGCGTGTGCTAGACCCTGATTGGTGGCTTGCTGCATGTTTGGCCAGTTATCAATAAAAAGAAACTGCCGATATCTCAAAATGTAGTTGAGTTTAAGGTATTTGACGTTGAAATGTAGTAAAGTTAAAGTCCAAATAGAATTACATTAGTACACAAAAAAGCTACTTAAGTGCAGTAAAGAATTACATTTACACTGTTACTGTCCACCACTGCTTTCGTAGCACTAAATGCGGGATGCGATAGAACATCGTTTCACTTGAAAATTTTCACTCGCATTCAACTGAAAATAAAACCATCATGAGAAATTATTTCAGTGGGCTCGGAGTGCCATCTGGGTCACGGCAACAATGAGTCATGAAAGAGATGGTTAGAGTTATTCTCTCTACGTAAGAATAATTTTTAAGACTTCACCGGCTTAGCTCTTGAACCTGATGAGCCAACATTTGTACAGAGACATTCAAGGAAAAACTTCATATAATTCATAAGAAATCATAAAAGTAATAAATGATGATTTTTTTTTTTTTAAATAGCAATATTTATTAGTCTAAAAATAACATTTTCAGTTGTTAACTAAAAGTTTGAACCGAAAAAGCCCATTTTTTATTTAAATAACCAAGAAGTATAAGCAACTAAGCTGAGTCATAGTTTAGATTCTACATTTATCACGCTCTTAAGTTTCGACTTCTCTTTACCATAGGGTGTATTGCAGCATGCCATGGCGTGGAATGACTCGGACTAGCATGCTATGAATGGATGGTTGGACATCTTGAACACTTGTGCTGGTCCCTACCTTGTACTTCTGGTTTAGTAAAGTGTTAGTGGAGAGCAGTCCCACCTCGTTCTTTTTGTTCTCGCCCACGAACAGAGCGGCCACGTGAGCCGGGAGAACGTTCTCCAGCAACAGACGCGTCAGATTCTCACACAGCTCAATCTCATCCTTATCTGTGCGGTTCTTGTTCTTCAGCAGGAATTCCTGACGGCAGCAGAACTCATCCTGTAAGGAAGAGGAAGGGTTTCACCCACTTAGATCGCTGGAAATATTTTCCATAAAATAAGTCCACCCCGGATGTTGTTCTTGGAAAGAAATGAACGATCTTTTTAGTGAACACACAGTGAGTTACAGAAAGATGGTGACTTCTTTAATTACTGTATATTATAAAGACGGTGGTCCAATTATTCATCATTGAAGGATATGATTCAATAATTATAATAATGAATTATCAACATTTTTGCAACATTTACATGTACATTTGTGGTATTCAGCATACACCCATATCCTAGCACCTTACAATTATCACATTTTATAAAACTAAGCAATTGAGGGTTAAAGGCCTACTAGAGGAATCTTGGTGGTGCGGAGATAGGAGCTCACAACCTTCTGATTAGAAGTCTAACATTTTAATCATCGACCAACCAATGGGGAAGAATCGTCCAAAACCCTCCAATGTCACTGTATTGTATAAAGTGATTTGTCTTAGAGCATCTGATTATCTGTATGAATTTTCTGTATGGAAAAAACTTTTTAATGAAGCAAAAGAAATATATCAAAAACACTCCACACACCAATAATGTAAGGATGCAGCTATACCCTAAATTACTGAGAGTAACAAAAAAAAAAAATGTGCATAAACGTGGAATAATCTGTATCTTTATTGTTAATTAGACGGCAAAAGAAATACATTAACAGCAGATAAAATTTAATAAAACTGACTATTCGGTTTTTAAACTGGAAGCGAATATACAGTGTGATGTGACAAGTGTGTACCTGACGTGATATAAGCAGCATGGTAAACAGGAACAGTGTGATGTAGATGCAGCTCATAGATTGCGGATGTTTCATTAGTCCTCCGTTCATCAGTGAATATTTTAAATCCTCAGTACTGCAACTATCACACACACACAACTGTAATTACACACATCATACCTTACCAATGCTTAGACACATATCAACGCAGAAAAAAATACAAATGCTGTGGCCCGTTCTCTGTGTGCGTGTGTGTGTGTGTGTTTGTGTGTGTGTGTGTGTGTGTGTGTACCTGTTGGATTTTCCATAAAGCCTGCAGTTGTACAGGTCGAACAGTTCATTCTGGGTACAGCATATGATGATGTAATAAATGGCTGATGCGATGAAGAGGAAGGCCGCCTTCAGCTCAAAGCTCACTCTCAAAAATACTCCACACACCAATAATGTAAGGATGCAGCTATACACTGAATACTGTGAAGAAAAAAAAGACCTGAACTGCAGCTTCAATGTTAATTAAATGGTGAATAAAATAATAACATCAGATAAAATGTAATAAAAACTAACACTCTTTTTAAAATGAGTGCATTTCCCTAAACACTGTGTGTTTATGATGTGTGTCAAGGGATATTAAATGGTTTGTGCATGTTTGTGTGCTGTACGTACGGGCAAACAGAACAAATGGTAATTATTAAAAGCTTCTATTCTGCTTTCATTCCTCCATACAGAGTAATCAGCTGGGTAAAGACACTGAAACGGGAACATTTTTGAGTGTTGAATGAAGAAAAATTTTTTATTGTAAAACAACAACACGTTTACCTTCGCAATATAAAACATTACTTACCAAGTTGAACAAGGCGATGATAACAATAACCGTTGTAACTATAGCTGCTAATGGGAGACGCACAAAAGGCCTCTTGACCACAGCCTTGGATATCGCCGGTAACCACTGACAGGATTCTAACTTCTCTGGAAACAGTTTCTAAGAAGAAAAATTGAAAAAGTGTAAGTAAATGCATTACATATCTATATAGTGGGATTGAGATTTATGAAATTATTTATACATTTACATCATAGAAGGCAGACACACAGGCAGACAAAGAAACTAAATTGGATGGATGGATGGATGGATGGATGGATGGATGGATGGATGGATAGATGATAGATAGATAGATAGATAGATAGATAGATAGATAGATAGATAGATAGATAGATAGATAGATAGATAGATAGATAGATAGATAGATAGATAGATAGATAGATAGATAGATAGATAGATAGATAGATAGATTTGAATCAGTTTGAATCAATTACCACTATGTATACACACTATGTGTGTGTGTGTGTGTGTGTGTGTGTGTGTGTGTCTGTGTGTGTGTGTGTGTGTGTGTGTGTGTGTGTGTGTGTGTGTGTGTGCACATGTTTGGAGTGAGGGAGTAAGACTGACATTGTAGCAAATGTTAGTCTGTTTTTAGTGGTCAGTCATTCCAGTAAATTTCTCCAGCCAATCAAAAGCATGAATGACCATGTCACATGACATTCTTGACATAACACAGTCTAAATGTGCTAGCATCTGTAAATCACACACACACACACACACACACACACACACACACACACACCTTACTACAGCAAAGAACTGAAAAAAATGTGTGTGTGTGTGTGTGTGTGTGTGTGTGTGTGTGTGTGTGTGTGTGTGTGTGTGTGTGTGTGTGTGTGGTTAATAATTGTGAATTTAAGGTCACTTAAGAACCCAAACAATCAAAATATCTCTATTTTTCTCCCTGGTGCTACACAAAACCAACATAGAGCTACAATACACAACATAGAATTACATTACAGCTACATAACAGCACTATTTTGGATACGGATCATTAAACAGATGGGCAGTAATACTCATAAAAAGTCGCCAGACAATGTATTATAAGTGTGCTTTAAAACCGGCAGGTGCCAGCCATTAATAACCTGAATGTGACCGGCAAAACAGATGGCAAGGGTCAGGAGTAACACACACAACAACAACGCAAACACCAATCCCAGCTTCTTAGGTCTGAAAGAAAGAGCAGAGGAAACACAAAGATGTGTCAAAGTAAAGGAATCATGATATACATACATATGCATACAATTATTATACAATTAGAAACATGTATTAAATTCTGTCCTTGCATGTCTATATGAATGTAACTTACTGTTGTGTGACAAGCATCTGAATTATGAAGATACATAGGAAGATAAAGGTGGCACAGCTGATGTAGTACTTAAAACTTGACATTTCTGTAGTCCTGTACTGAGAGAGTAATAAAAACATGAACAGTATGTACAGTTGAACACAAAACCAACAAGATTAGTGTTATATTTGACATCTATCTCTTTATTAGCACAAATAAAACAAAGTACTGAGGAAAAAAATCTAATATCACTCTGATCTCACTAACTATATTACTACCCATTCGTTCATTAATTTAAATGTCCTCTTTCAGACTTTCTCAGATATATTAGTGCTAATGCTTTTTGTATTCTGATTGCTCAGAAAGTGTTGGTGTTTTATAATTTTTATAGTAATAAAACAGGGACTTAGCAGATAGTTCACAAAAACTGGTAGAGTTTTCAATGCAGCATTTTCCCATAACACACAGATTTAACTACACATTTCCTTTATATAACAAAGGTTTTTATGCAAGAAGTGGTTTATTGAGTTACTGAATCATAAAATCAGTGCTTTATACCAGTCAGGAAAAAAGTTGTTCCGGTCTTTTTTCATCAATGAAAGTAACCTTAACCTCTCTTAAACATGACATCCCAGATTTTTCCATCTTTGTTTTGTAGATAATAAGACAAAAACTGAGGAATAACAGCTAGTTTCCAGGACATTATAAAATAAAAACCTTTGTTATATAAAGGAAATGTGTAGTTAAATCTGTGTGTTATCGGAAAATGCTGCACTGAAATCTCACATTGTCTCTATAAATCTATAAGAAAACGGCCTCTCGTTTTTATATTTATTGCATAATTATAGGGGAGACACAAATGTTTACAGTTGAGACACAAAGAAGTAAAAAAAACACATTGGAAACTTGACTGCATAAGCGCTCGAAATAAAATGACCAAAAATGTCAGGGGACTGTTTTCTAAGATTGTTAAAAAACATCCAATATTTCCGTGTACGTTATTATATTTTTGCCATTTATTTCATACAGGAGATAAAGAGCGAGTAAATACGGAGTGCTGTTATTATGATGCTCACCTGCTTCTCAAGCCCACGCTTAGTGAACCACAAAGTGAGACCTGAAATCTCCTCCGATTTCTCCCACTGCCTGAAGAAACAAGAAACAAACACAAACACATGCACAAATGTCAGAAGTGTTTTTTCGTTCTTGGGTGTTTGTGCGGTTTCCTTCAAAAACCTGAGCCCAAAATGAAATGTCTTAATTATAGATTTCTTCGTAGCAAATATGCAATGTTTTTTCCATGCACGGACAAAGCCTGGATTAGATGCCACTTTTCACATGAAAACTCTGGCAAAATTTATGTTGTTTGTGATGTTAATGGAACAGTCCTGGATTTTCTATCTGCTCTATCTCTAAATCATGTACAATACTGAGAAAATAACATTTATGCTGAACATCTAAAAGTCGAGCGAGAGCAGATAAATCTCACACAATACACCCTTTTTCACCTGCAGAAAGATCCCTACTAAAGTGCACATAATCCATAAACCCACTTAAAAAAATACAAGAACTATCCGTCAGGTGATTTTCTGTTTGACGTGGTTGTATCTAAATGTCTGTTTGTTGAGGTTTTTCTGCAAAAAAGAACAGGAGCTATAACTCTTTTTATAACATGCTCCAGTCGAAATCAAGTTGTGTTTGTTTTTTTATTTTTGGTGTTACAGGTTCTATCTGGGTGTGACATACCAAATATTTCCTTTGACAATTATTATTATCGATTTTACACATTGCCCTTCAAAAAAAACCTAGATGGATGAATTAACTGGATTCAGGGATCTGCTGCAGGTGACAGCAGATTAAGTAGATCCTTAGAATTTTATAAATAAATTATATCATTGCACCAAAATCTGGGAATCTGGAAAGAAGAAAATTGAGGCAAAATTTCTTCATTATAGTCAATAAAC
The DNA here is from genome assembly GCF_946808225.1 of Silurus aristotelis. Taxonomy (NCBI): domain Eukaryota; kingdom Metazoa; phylum Chordata; class Actinopteri; order Siluriformes; family Siluridae; genus Silurus; species Silurus aristotelis. The sequence continues at coordinate 10,633,674 of NC_139582.1, forward strand.
CTCAATATATCCGAACATACACTATACTGCCAAAAGTTTGCGAAAACCTGGTCATAAGTATGGTTCCTTCCTCTCTTCACTCCACTCTCCCAGGAAGATGTTTCACTAGATTTTGGAGTGTGCTTGTGGAGATTTATGTTCATCAGCCACGAGGGTGTTAGTAAAGTCAGACACTGATGTAGGGTGAGGAAGCCTAGTGGAACTTGTTTTGTGCACAGGGGCTTTACCATGCTGGAACAGGTTTGGGTGTTAAAATCCAATACTTTTGTCCATATAGAGTAAATAATACATAACATGTAGGATGAAATGTTGATGTCATTACTGCCATATAAGTATAAGAAAATATAGATTTAAGAAAACTCATAGGAATAGGAAAAGAGAGTGAGCAGACGCACTTGCTAGAGCCCAGCTCATCGATGGTGGTGATCATCTCATTGTGCAGCTGCTCATCAAACTTGGTCTTCTGAGACTTATTCCTGCAGGAGACAACAGAAAAATAAATGAACATATATGCACAACACACAGCCCAATTGTGTGAAAGGTGTGTGTAGACAGCAAGGTTTGTGTAGAGGTCACGGCTGTTTTCATGCAATCTTCAGTCCAAGCTGCCATTGTAAGAGCAAGTACTGAGTAGCGTGCGTGTGTGTATTTGTGTCTGTGCACGTGTTTACACGTGTAGGTGTGGCATGCAGGATGCCTTGTGTTAGTTTCAATTCCTGAGGGAACCCTGATACAGCTTAGGAAGGAAAAGGGAGAGAAGAAAGCCATTTCCTTACACACCCACCCCCACACACACACACCCACACCCACTTTCTCCCATCTAATTATCTCCATTATCTAATGTGATACAGTAATGCTGCAGGGGAGGAGAAAGGTTCACTCTTCAGCACAAGAGCAGTTATTATAGCTCATGCTAGTTTCGTGGGCTCAGTAGCACAATCCGAGGAAGAGATAAATGGGTTAGTTGGTGAAACAGTGGGCCGAATGTCTTCAGAGCCAGCATAGTTCCACTCACTTATTCATGCTGAAGGGAGGGGCAGGAAAGGACAAGGACTCCTCAAGAGACTCATCAAAGCTGCACAGGGGGATAAAAGTCAACTTTAACACAACACAAAAGAAAGAGTGAGAAAGAGCAGGATTTCCAGATACCGGTCTGTAGGCTTATTTGTCTCTTGTGGACAAGGAAATGTTAATAGATTTTCCCATGAATACTTAAAATAAAATCGCATTGATAAAGAAAGGATGAGAAAGAAATTAAAATAATAAATTCTGCTCTCTAACACTTTTCACTTCAAAAGCTTTAGAATATTTGTCTCAAATGTATGAGAATTTGTTTTGGATACCTTTTAAAAAATTCACAGGAGGGCAAAGAAAAGGAGATCAGTCAGTTTCTGCTGCTCTTTCTCCTGTACTCTGGGTTCACACTAGCAAGCTATTGTGATCTGTGGCTTTCTATATATTATGCAAATTATGTATCACATTGTAAAGCAACTGGGCTCAAATGATCCTTTGCATCAGTTGTATTGCTGTGGTGTTTGACAAAAAAAAAAAAACTAAAAGGAAAAAATCATTGCAGTTTCACCCTCTTACCCAGTCATATACAACCTCGCGTGAAATATTTACAGACACTGAGGGGAAATATTGTTGTCTCTAAAGTGTTTGTAGCATATGGGGTGGTATCCAAAAGTTTTGACACTTGCTCTGTTTATAAGAAACTACTTTATTTATCTATGTTTACACACTGTCATCTTCAAAATAGTCCCCTTGAACAACAATACACTGTTCCCACCATTCCACTTCTGGAATATGTCCTGGGAGTCTTCTTTTCGAAATGTGTCAAGCACCTTCTGCGATTTGCGCTGAATCTCTGCAGTGGTGGCGAAACGCCAAGCTTTAAGCCGAATCTGGTGAGTAGGGTGGGTGCATTAATGAGATCATGTGGATTCTTCGACGATCATCATGCACAATGTGGCAAATAGTTTGGACATATTCAGGGGTTGAGCTGGTTGAAAGTCTTCCTGATCTCTCGTCGTGTTCCAGTGAGGTTCTTCCACTCTTAAAGAGCGCGTGACACTCAGAACACCTCGAACGAATCATTGCAGCATCGCTGTATGTCATGTCAAACTTTCTAGTGGTTGATTTGCCCAATTTCACAAAGACCTTCACATTTGCACTTTGTTCTAACTTGCTGTCCATGATGAAATCGCAGACGTGGTAATGCACGTGGTCAGAGTAGCACCAGTTAACACCATTAGTCTAGAAACGTTTTGATACCACCTCGTATATAGTTGTCAGGGATCCACCAGCCACGCCTTCTCCTAACCCTCATATCCACCCTAGCAGCTCACCTGATTACTAATCATCATCACCTGGGTCACATCAGTCACCACCATATATAAACCCCAGTCGTTCACAGTCTCACCGTCCGTTCTACAGCTTAGGCCTACGAACATTGTGGACTCTCTCACCCTTTGTGTTTACATCACGCTTCATGTGTTTTGGACGGTTCTTTTGTTTTCTGTATTTCTTTTGTGTTTTAGTTCATGCCTGCCTGTTTTCTGCTTTGCTCTTTCATTTATTGAGTGAATTAAGTAAACACGTTTCTTGTACATTCAACCTCCGGTTTCCTGCGAGTTCTTGTGCCTGACAGAAGAACGGACCTTTAACAAAACCGAAGGGCAACAGGGGAAGGAGCTAAACCGCGTTACCTCGGTATGGAGGATCAGCCCGCAGCCGCGGCTGCGGATTTGGTTGACCAACCCGCGGTCGCGATTCCTCCCCGTTCAGCTTTCGGCAGCCCGGTTGCGCTCCCGGCTTCTTTTTCCGAAAACACGGCTGAGTGCCAGGGCTTCCTGCTTCAGGTATCCCTGTATATCACGTTGCAACCCCAGAACTTTCCCAGCGAACGAGCTAAGGTCGCGTTTTTGATATCGCTTCTCTCCGGAAGAGCGCTCGCGTGGGCGAGAGCGCTCTGGAGCGCAGCGAGCCCAGCGCTGACGTCATTTGCCGCTTTCACTGGGCATTTCGCCGAAGTCTTTAGCACCGCCCCCGGGGATACCTCAACGGCAGATCAGCTGCTGAACATCCAGCAGGGAACCGACAGCGTTTCGGGTTACAGCCTCCGCTTCCGTACTCTGGCGGCATCTGCTGGCTGGAACGAGAAGGCGCTGCTGGCTGTGTATCGCAGGGGGTTAAACCAAGAGCTCCGGCTGGCAATGGCCACCTTTGATGACACCCTAGGACTAGAGGCGTTTCTTCAGAGATCTATCCGCGTTTCTCAACACCTGACTGCTGGCCGGTTTCCCCTGCACGATCCAGCGCCCGCCATGGCGGCATCAGCAGCTCCGTTGCCGGAACCCATGCAACTCGGCTCACAGCGACTATCTCAGCAGGAAAGGGAGCGCCGACGGGTGACTCAGGCCTGCCTCTACTGTGTAGAAGGAGGACATCGCGTGGCCCAATGCCCAGTTAGACCTCCCCGTCGGACGGTGAGTAGTGTCACTCTTACTTCTGACATTACTCATTTGTCCACACTCCAGGTCACCTTAAAAACCCCCGCTCACTCTTTATCTGTCACTTCTCTGGTCGACTCAGGATCAGCGGGGAACTTCATCTCACAGGCGTGTCTAGAACGCCTCCAGCTACGCCGGCAGCGGGGATCTCAGGAACTAACCGTGCAGACTATCCAGGGACGTCCTTTAGGACGGGGTAAGGTGAAGCACTGCACGCCCCCTATCACCCTCCAGGTCGGAGTGTTACATCACAAGGAAATCCAGCTTCTCGTACTGGAGGATTTGACAGTGGACGTGATCCTAGGTCGTCCCTGGTTAGCCAAACACTCCCCTACTTGTTCCTGGGACCCGTGTGACATCTTGGAGTGGAGCCCCGCCTGCCGGCAGACATGCTTACATCCACTCCCGACTCCACCCCGGACCACCTTGACCTTGGCAGCCACTCGAGTTGAAGGAGCAAAACAACCCTCTCAGGTGGAAGTCCCCCAGGTCTACCATGCTTTCTCGGACGTCTTCAGCGAGGAGGCTGCTACCAGGTTACCCCCACACCGGCCATGGGACTGTGCCATTGAACTGAAGCCCGAAGCTAAGCTACCGAAGTGACGGATATACCCCTTGGCAGCCCCGGAACACCAAGCGATGGAGGGTTATATCCAGCAGGCCCTCCGTCAGGGTTTCATTACACAGTCAACCTCTCCGGCGGCTTCCAGTTTCTTTTTGTGGCCAAGAAGGATGGGGGTTTGCGGCCGTGCATCGACTACAGGGGCTTGAACGCACAGATCTCCCCGCTTCCGTATCCGCTCCCCCTGGTCCCGGCCGCCTAGGAGGAACTACGGGAGGCTCGTGTTTTCACCAAACTAGACCTCCGAAGTGCCTACAACCTGGTGCGCATCCGAAAGGGGGACGAATGGAAGACGGCCTTCATCACTCCCTCAGGCCATTACGAGTACAGGGTCATGCCGTACGGGCTCTCCATTGCTCCAGCCGTCTTTCAGACCTTCATTAACGAGGTTTTCCGTCCTTTTCTCCATCGGTTCGTGATCGTTTACATCGACGACATCCTGATCTACTCACGTACGCTACAAGAACACCATCAACACGTCACCCAAGTCCTAGAACGGCTGCGAGAACACCGACTGTACCTTAACCTCTCCAAGTGTGAGTTTCACCATTCGGAGACGCAGTTCCTAGGTTACGTCATCGACGCAGCAGGCATCAGGATGGATGAGAGAAAAGTGACGGCCGTACGAGATTGGCCGGCCCCCACCACGATCAAGGAGCTCCAAAGGTTTCTAGGGTTCGCTAACTTCTACCGCCGGTTCATAGGAGGTTTCAGCCTGGTTACCGCCCCGCTCACATCACTATTGCGTGGTAAGGCCAAGGTCCTTTCCTGGACCCCGGATGCACAGAAGGCTTTCGGGGAACTACGCAAGAGGTTCTGTACCGCCCCGGTTCTTCGTCACCCTGACCCTCAGCTCCCGTTCGTCATCGGGGTGGATGCATCCTCCACGGGAGTAGGGGCCGCCCTCTCCCAGCGTTCAGGGAACCCCCCGCGGCTCCATCCCTGTGCTTACTACTCAAAAAAGTTATCCTCCGCTGAACAAAACTACGACATAGGTAACTGGGAACTCCTGGCCATCAAGCTGGCCCTGGAAGAGTGAAGACACTGGCTGGAGGGGGCCGCTCATCCTTTCATAGTCATCACCGACCACAAGAATCTCCAGTACCTCCGCGAGGCCAAGCGTCTAAACCCCCGTCAGGCGCGTTGGGCTCTCTTCTTCACCAGGTTCAACTTTAGCATCACATATCGGCCAGGGTCAAAGAACGCCAAGGCTGATTCGCTCTCCAGGGTCTAAGGGCCTGAAGAACCCGTCGAGTCAGGACCGATCTTGCCTCCCACGCTCATTTTGAGTCCCATTGTGTGGGACATGGACGGGGATATTCGCGCGGCCACACGGAGGGAACCCGCGCCCCCTGGTTGCCCCGGAAACAGAACCTATGTGCCACAAGAATGCCGACAGACCCTGCTCAGGTCTGTCCACGAAAACCCAGGCTCGGGGCACCTGGGCCAGAAACAAACCCTACGTCTGGTTCAGGGACGTTACTGGTGGCCCGGGATGAGCAATAAGGTGGCGGAGTTCTGCAACACCTGCGCCATGTCAAAGACCCCCCGGCATCTGCCAGTGGGTAAACTCATCCCCCTGCCTATTCCACAACGACCACGGTCGCACATCGGCGTGGACTTCGTCACTGACCTTCCTCGCTCGGGGGGTTATACATGCATCCTAGTGGTCGTCGATCGGTTCTCTAAAGCCTGCCGCTTTGTTCCCCTACAAGGCCTCCCCACAGCCCTGGATACGGCAGAAGCCCTCTTCCATCACGTCTTCCGCAACTTTGGCCTTCCGGAGGAAGTGGTGTCTGACCGAGGCCCCCAATTCACCTCACATGTCTGGAGAGCATTCTTTCGGCTACTGGGGATCGCGGTCAACCTGTCATCTGGGTATCACCCCCAGTCGAATGGCCAAACCGAACGGAGGATCCAAGACCTGGGAAGGTACCTACGGTCATACTGCCACCAGGATCAGGAGGAGTGGAGTCGGTTCTTGCCCTGGGCGGAGTACGCCCAGAACTCATTGAGCCAGGATACAACAGGACTCACGCCTTTTCAGTGTGTGTTAGGGTTTCAGCCCCCGCTGTTTCCTTGGACCGACGAGCCCGCCAATGTACCTGCAGTGGACCACTGGTTCCGGGAGAGTGTTAGGACGTGGGAGGCCGCACACACCCAACTGCGCCGGACAACCAGAGAAACCCAGCGTCTTGCTGACGCACGCAGAAGGGAGGCCCCCCAGTACAGGCCCGGAGACTGGGTCTGGCTGTCCACTCGGGATCTGCGACTGCGGCTTCCTTGCAGGAAGCTGAGCCCCCGGTACATCGGGCCATTTCAGATCGAGAGGCAGATCAACGAGGCAGCTTACCGGCTAGTACTTCCACCGCGGTACCGGATTCACCCCACCTTTCATGTGTCGCTCCTCAAACCTTACACCCCCGTGGACACACTGCGACCCAGGGAAATTGCACCCCCGCCACCGGAGGTGTTGGAGCAGCCCTCGGTCTACTCGGTGAGAGAGATACTGAACTCACGGCGTCGGGGCAGCAGCCTGGAGTATCTCGTGGACTGGGAGGGTTACGGCCCCGAGGAACGGTCGTGGGTGGCGCGGCGGGACGTACTGGACCCTGCGCTCCTGGAGGAGTACCACGCCGCTCATCCGTTGCGTCCTGCCCCCCGGGGTCGGAGTCGGCCGCGCGCAGGGTCAGGGCTTCAAGGGCCGCCCCTGGGGGAGGGGGTACTGTCAGGGATCCACCAGCCACGCCTTCTCCTAACCCTCATATCCACCCTAGCAGCTCACCTGATTACTAATCATCATCACCTGGGTCACATCAGTCACCACCATATATAAACCCCAGTCGTTCACAGTCTCACCGTCCGTTCTACAGCTTAGGCCTACGAACATTGTGGACTCTCTCACCCTTTGTGTGTACATCACGCTTCATGTGTTTTGGATGGTTCTTTTGTTTTCTGTATTTCTTTTGTGTTTTAGTTCATGCCTGCCTGTTTTCTGCTTTGCTCTTTCATTTATTGAGTGAATTAAGTAAACATGTTTCTTGTACATTCAACCTCCGGTTTCCTGCGAGTTCTTGTGCCTGACAATAGTAAGGTAGTGCTGATTACTGTGTTTTGCTAATGCTGATCAGTTTGCAAATGTTTGCATACAAACATGGTAATGGACAGACACACACACACACACACACACACACACACACACACACACACACACACACACACACACACACACACACACACACACACACAGCTAACCTTTCTGTCATTTTTGATGGCGCTGTTCTCATAGGAATGTCCTAAAGAGCAACAACAAGACAAAATCTCATTAACATCATTTACAAAAATCAGAAACAATCTATGGGCTTATACTCTGTGCATTCTAATGTGCATGTGTGGTTTCTCACCTTGAAGCGGTTCTTGCTGGTCACCATAGTGTCAGCGATAAAGCCCTCTCTGCTCTGGAGATGGGAGAAGGGTTTCACAGCCCCCCACGACTCCAGGTAGCGCGTCATCCTCACAGACGCTCGCATCTTTAAACCATCATTTACACGCTGCTTAGGAATGCTACGACTGCTCTGGGACAGGTCCCTAGACTACATAAGCATACAAAAGGAGTAAATAATTATCATCAAAAATTATTCATCTTTTATCACCTTTTTAAACGTGAAGTTTAAAATGGGTTGCCAAAACATTTCACCATGTCATTAATGACATACTTTGTTTGCATATATATATGTATTTTACAATAATGTTTATAACTGCTACTTAAATATAAAATGTCTAAAACCTATTAATAGTAGTATTTAGTATAGTAGTAAACTGTATCATATAGTAGTATGTTATATGCTGTTCATATACTACACTCACCAGGCAAAGCTTTATGGCCACCAATCAGGCATAACATTATGACCACCTGCCTAATACTGTTTGTCTTCCTTTTACAGCCAAAACAGTCCTGACTCATTGAGCATTAACAGCAGTAACTTCTTCAGAGATTTAAGCTACAGTCTGTTGGATCGGACCACGCAGACCAGCCTTCGCTCCCCACGTGCATCAGTGTGCCTCAACCGCCCGTGACCCTGTCACTGGTTCAACACTGTTCCTTCCTTGGACTACATTCGATAGATACTGACCACTGCAGACCAGAAACATCCTAGATAAAAAGCTGCAGTTTTGGAGATGCTCTGACCCAGTCATCTAGCCATCACAATCTGGCCCTCGTCAAACTCCCTCAAATCCTTACGCTTGCTCGTTTTCCTGTTTCTATTCACTTTACCGCTCATAATGTTATAATGTCATAATGTTATGCCTGCTTGGTGTTTACACTATACAATATTATACAGTGATAATTATATGTTTGAAATCAGGTTATACTCTGACTGACATCAGTGCTTAGGAAATTGAGCACTTTGTGCAGTATACTGAAGTTTATTCTGCTAATATATTGATAAAAAGAAAGTCTCAGAAATATCCTAAACATCTGCATATAGTTTTCGAAAGTCATTTAAATGGAAATATACTCTTTAGGTACGGACCCGGGGGTCTATAACCAGGTAAGTCTTGATGTTGAGCTCCTTCAGGTAAGCGTCTCTGAGATGGCCGTTCCCTTCCTCCACCTCGTATGCTTTATTCAGATGCTTTAACGTGGCCTCGGTGATGTGTACCCGGCTAAACACACACATTATGCTTTAATAAATGTTTAAATATTTTATATAGGCAGTATCTCAAGGCTCAAGAATGCATTGCCAAATCTTGAACTTTAGTAAAAAAAATTTCTATTGCTGACTATATTCTGTTTTGCAGCATACCCAGGTAGCCCTCCAGACTCCATGTGATTGGCCAAGGTGACATCATGTGACCAGACGTCAAATTGCCACTTGCGCAGCCCGATGACCCCGCAGAGTACGTTTCCAGAGTGCACGCCTACGCGCATGTTAATGTCCACTCCTGTCGCGTCTCGAACCAGCCTGCAAAAGATGATTTGGAAATTTAATGAGTCATTTATTTTACTCAGCGTGTATTTTTCTATTTGTTTTATTTAATTTTTTGTGTGTACACTTACTTAATAGCCTCACACATGTCCAAACCCATTTTGACACAGTTCTTGGCGTGTTTTGGTAAAGAGACAGGTAGTCCGGACACACAGTAATAACAATCACCCAGGATCTTTATCCTCATACACTCATTCTCCTACACACACAATAAATATATATCACAGTTCTAGAGTTTTGCAAATACAATTCACCTTGACATACAGAACTAATAATACACCGATCAGATTTACCATTATGACATAACATTATGAAAGGTGAAGGCTGTTAGTGGGTGGGATATTATTCAGCAGCAAGTGAAAAAAAATAAAGCAGGAAAAATGGGCAAGCTTAAGGATTGAAGCGAGTTTCACAAGGGCCTAATTGTGATGGTTAGACCACTGGGTCAGAGCATCTTCCAAGCTGCAGCTCTTGTGGGATGTTTCTGGTCTGCAGTGGTCAGTAGCTATCAAAAGTGGTCCAAGGAAGGAACATTGGTGAACCAGCGACAGGGTCATGGGCGGCAGAGGCTCATTGATGCACCTGGGGAGTGAAGGCTGACCCGTGCCGTCTGATCCAGCAGACAAGCTCCTGTAGCTCAAACTGCTGAAGAAGTTAATGCTGTTAAAGCTCTATAGGTCAGAACTGTTTTGGCAGCAAAAGAGGGACCAACACAATATTAGGCAGGTGGTCATAATGTTATGCCTGATCAGTGTATAATAATTTATAAAACAGTAAACTATTATTGTAGATTATTGAAATCACTTACTTTGGCAATCTGGTCAAATTTTCCAAAGAGCTCATTCAACATGATCACCAACTCTTTGGGAGAACAGTCACTGGCTAAACGAGTGAAACCAACAATGTCTGCATAAAGGATGCTGAAAGAGAAAAGGAGAATAAAGGATCCTGAATGCTAGAATATCAAAAAAGTGAGAAGTGATCGGTAATAATAAAAGTTTACACATTGAGTTTGAGCCTTCAGAAACTGAACGGCAAGATTTTATTTAGTTGTTTTAGCCCAAAGTCTTCACATGTGTAGCATTTTACTTAACAGATATTTCACCAAAAAAGCAAATCATTCGGGAGACAAAGGTTTTTCAACCTGTAAAATTTGTGCAGCGGCGTGTCTTCAGGTGTATGAACACAATCAAATATTTACCCCTTTACATTACCCATCTTTAGCTCTAAGGAGATGAGAAACACATTCTAACCACTAGACCACCAGGGAACCTAGAACTTATAAATGTAGGATAAAACCCCTAAAAGATTCTGCATATCTAAAAGCCCTGATAGATCTGAAGCCTGTGTATGAGTGTCTGTTCTGTTGCTGTATTCAGGTTTGACTCCTGGCTTGTGCATACTTTGCGTTAAATCCAGAAGCAGGTGGTTTAAAAAGAAAAATACACCGCATTAAAAAAAAAAACATGCAGAATGTTGTAGCTGGTGGCTCAGAGGGTAAAGGCCAGTTCCTTTCTGAAGGTGGTGCTAAAAATGATTCCTAATTCAAGTGATGTAAACACTGTTCTGGATTTTATACATACAGTGCATCTGGAAAGTATTTACAGCGCTTTACTTTTATGTTATGTTACAGCCTTATTCCAAAACCGATAAAATTAATTATTTCCTTAAAAATTCTACAAACAATACTCCAAAATGACAATGTGAAAGAAAAAGCTTTGCAAATGTTTAAAAAACAAAAACAAAAAAAACCCCACAATCATAAATATTCACAGCCTTTTCTATTGACACTCAAAATTGAGCTCAGGTGCATCCGGTTTCCACTGATCACCCTTGAGTTGTTTCTAAAACTTGATTGAAGTCCACCTGTGGTAAATTCAGTTGATTGGATATGATTTGGAAAGACACACACATGTCTATATAAGGTCCCACATTTAACAGTGCATGTCAGGACACAAACCATAAAGCCCAAGGAATTGTCTGTAGACCTCAGAGACAGGATTATATCGAGGCACATATGGGGAAGGGTATAGAAAAATTTAGTTGTAAGTACTTGCTGTAAGTATTCAAAACCTTTACTTAGGACTTAGTTAAAAGCAACTTTGGCAGCAATTATAGCCTTGAGTCTTGGGGGATTTTCTGCCATTCTTTATGACAAATCCAAGTTTAGTCAGGTTGGATGTAGAGATGCAGAGTTGTTTAATAGGGTTTAATTTAGGGCTTTAGTTTGACCACTCTAAAACATTCACAGAGTTGTTTCTAAACCACTCCTGTGTTTTCTTAGATGTGTGCTTGGGGTTGCTTTCATGTAGGAAGGTGAACCATCATCAGCCCAGACTGAGCACTGTGAAAGAGATTTTTTATTTATTTATAATTTCTTTTTTATAAATATCCCTGTACTTTGCTCCATTCAGCTTCCCCTCAACCCCTACCAGTTGCCAAGTCCCTGCTGCAAAAGAATAACCCCACAGCATGATGCTGCCCCACCAACATGCTTCACTTTTGGGATGGTATTGTGCAGGTATTGTGATAAGCGGTGCCTGATTTTCTCCGGATAGAATGTTTAGAATTGAGGACAAACAGTTTATTCTTGGTTTTATCAGACCATAGAATCTTGTTCCAAACTATCAGAGGACTTCAAGTGGGCTTCAATGGGTTTTGCACTGAGGAAAGACTTCAGTCATGCCACTCTGCAATAAAGCCCAAATCGGTGGAATGCTGCAGTGATGGTTTTTCCATTTGAAACTTCGTCCCATCTCGACACAGGATGTCTGGAGTTTAGTCAGAGTGACCATTGGTCACTCCCCTTACTTAACTCTTGGGTCAGCTGTTGGAAGAGTCCTGGTTGTGCCACACTTCTTCCATTTGAGAATTATAGGGGGCCACTGTGCTTTCGAGAATCTTCTGTGCAGAAGCAATTTTTTTGTAGCCTTACCCAGATCTATGCGCTGCAACAATCATGTCTCTGAGCTCTCCAGGTAGTTCATTTGGCTTCATGGCTTGGTTTTTGCTCGGGTTTGCATTGTCAGCTGTGAGACCTTCTATAGACAGGTGTGTGCCTTTCCAAATTATGTCCAAACAGTAAACTTTTCCACTGGTAGACTCCAGTCAAGGTGTAGAAGCATCTCAGCAACGATCAAGAGAAATGGGAGGCATGTGAGCTAAATTTCAAGTGTTGCTGCAAAGGATCTGAATACTTATATATGTGATATTTCATACAGACATTTCTAAAATTCTGTTTTAAGTTTGTCATTATGGGGTACCGAGTGTAGATTAATGAGAAAAAAACTACAAACGTTTAGATTGATTTATCAGGCTGCAAAATCATAAAATTAAAAACAAAAAAAAAACAAAAAAAAAAGAAGAAGAGGATCTGAATACTTTCCCAACGGACTGTAGTCCTAAAGTGCAAAATGTATAATATTCAAATAAGCTTTTTTCCCACTTTATAGCCAAAACCTGTCAGACATAAACTTGGTGAAACATACCACACTTTTTTATGGAAATTACACAATTGATAGTGGGTTTGAAATAAACAGATCACTTTTGTTAACCTTAGAATGGTCACTGTTCAAAAGATTGAAATCAAGAATGTCTTTATAAGCTTGTAGTAGAATGAAGAAAGAGAAATACATAATGAATAAGAAATGTTTTTAGGACAGCAAATGATAAAGTAAATAGATTAAGATCTTATTAAACAGGGTATGCTTATAGAAATGTATTTCTATAATGTATTTCCTATGGAGAACAGGCAGGATAGGTGATATCTCTCTCTCTCTCTCTCTCTCTCTCTCTCTCTCTCTCTCTCTCTCTCTCTCTCTCTTTCAGCTGAGTGTTCCATCCACACTGAGCTCCCTCACCTGCAATCTATGCAGCAATGAACCTCAGCCACTTGAATAACTGATGATTAGGACAAAGAGAATGAGTAGGTAAGAGTTATTAGTAGTTTCTTCCCACAGGTCAATCATGACCCCTAACCAGGACAAGAACTGTGGACTTTGCTCCAGCGTTATAGTTAATATATCCACACAAGCCGGTATTCCTAAATATTTATTATAGATGTATTATAAATTGTACTACAGCCTGTATATGTATAGAATACAATGCACATGTGCACTGTATTCTAAATATAGTACATACTGCTTTAATTCTTTATATTTTTCCTTTTCTGTCTGTAAATAAGTTAACTGGTTAATGCAAATTCTTTATTTTTATATTTTTGTCACAGACCATTAAAAACATGCTATACTGTGTGACAAATAAAGTTCTCTGAAACAATAGCTATGACAGCCGATTAATTTCGGAGCTTGAACCCCCGACCTTCCATCAGTAACCCAGCACCTTAACCACTGAGCCACCACTCACCTCCAGGTTGCCATATATTCAGCAAATGAACGTTAGGTATATTTAAAACTATTCTCACTGAAAGCTTGAGTCTATTGCAGTTTAAAAGGGTTTGGCAAGCAGTGAGGTGGAAGTTAAAGCAATAAGGAGAAGTGGAATAATATCTTTGACAGGTTCTCAGATTAACACAGGAGCAAATTTGAGCCGATTGCCAGACAACTCCTGTAACTGGGCCCAAGAGTCTCTAAAGACTGTTAAAAAGCAATCCTTTTATATGATCCTTATGTAATCCTTCACTCCGACAGCTGAAATTTGAATGATTGTGATCACAGAAATTTGGCTTGGGCTGTGGTCAAAGGAAAACCTTTCCTCATGAGTCTCCCTTTAAAATTCTTTTTGAAACATAATTTTTTTAACCATCTCCATAATTCTAGCGCAGTCTGCTAATTCACTTTCAAGTTAACGCTTGATGACGTACACCCGTGACCTGCCACAGGTTGTAAGTCAGTGAGGAGAGAGAGAGAGAGAGAGAGTGAGAGAGAGAAAAACGAATTCAATGTATAATTCAATATTTGGCTTCTATAAAACGATTCAAGGCTGTGTGATATGGCTCAAAATCATTTTTAAGTTGGCAGGATGAATGAGCAATGTTATGCAATCAAAATTAATATTGAAGGTCAGGATTGAAATAAAAAAAAGGTGTATTGTGTGCATGACTGTCTGAAGGAAACCCTGAAGTTTTCTCTTTCTGAAATTGAAATATTTTTTTTGGAACATAGCTTAAAAATATAAGCAAAAATATGTGAACTGATTTATATATATATATATATATATATATATATATATATATATATATATATATATATATATATATATATATATATATATATATATATATATACAGTGAGGAAAATAAGTATTTGAACACCCTGCTATTTTGCAAGTTCTCCCACTTAGAAATCATGGAGGGGGCTGAAATTGTCATTGTAGGTGCATGTCCACTGTGAGAGACATAATCTAAAAAAAAATCCAGAAATCACAATATATGATTTTTTAACTATTTATTTGTATGATGCAGCTGCATTTCAAGTATTTGAACACCTGTCTATCAGCTAGAATTCTGACCCTCAAAGACCTGTTAGTCTGCCTTTAAAATGTCCACCTCCACTACATTTATTATCCTAAATTAGATGCACCTGTTTGAGGTCGTTAGCTGCATAAAGACACCTGTCCACCACATACAATCAGTAAGAATCCAACTACTAACATGGCCAAGACCAAAGAGCTGTCCAAAGACACTAGAGACAAAATTGTACACCTCCACAAGGCTGGAAAGGGCTACGGGGAACTTGCCAAGCAGCTTGGTGAAAAAAGGTCCACTGTTGGAGCAATCATTAGAAAATGGAAGAAGCTAAACATGACTGTCAATCTCCCTAGGACTGGGGCTCCATGCAAGATATCACCTCGTGGGGTCTCAATGATCCTAAGGAAGGTGAGAAATTAGCCCAGAACTACACGGGAGGAGCTGGTCAATGACCTGAAAAGAGCTGGGACCACCGTTTCCAAGGTTACTGTTGGTAATATACTAAGACGTCATGGTTTGAAATCATGCATGGCACGGAAGGTTCCCCTGCTTAAACCAGCACATGTCCAGGCACGTCTTAAGTTTGCCAATGACCATCTGGATGATCCAGAGGAGTCATGGGAGAAAGTCATGTGGTCAGATGAGACCAAAATAGAACTTTTGGGTCATTATTCCACTAAACGTGTTTGGAGAAAGAAGAATGATGAGTACCATCCCGAAAACACCATCCCTACTGTGAAGCATGGGAGTGGTAGCATCAAGCTTTGGGGGTGTTTTTCTGCACATGGGACAGGGCGACTGCACTGTATTAAGGAGAGGATGACCGGGGCCATGTATTGCGAGATTTTGGGGAACAACCTCCTTCCCTCAGTTAGAGCAT